>NC_143040.1:18647500-18657500 GCF_057628025.1 Oncorhynchus mykiss
GCATCCTTTCCCCTAGTGCACTATTTTTGACCGGGACCAATAAGGCTCGGAGAACACAGCACTCTCAAATGTCTGCACTGTGCACACCAGTCACTAATAAGAGCTGGAATAGGGGGTTTCTCAGAAAAACAGCTTGAGGTTGACCATTATAATATCCCTATGCACTTGTTGCGTCCCAAAAGGCACCCTGTTCCCGATATAGTGCTCTGGTCAAAAGTAGTGCACTATCAAAAGTAGTGCACTGTATAGGGAATAGGGTGCTATTTGGAACGCACATAACACATGTAGTCATTACCTGGTCCAAAACGGGCCGTCTGGTAAATAGCCACGGAAATCCATTCCTTAGCTTAAAATACAGCTTAAAATGTAATGAAGCTCTAGGGAGCTGGAATCTAACACAGGATCAAAGAAAATAAGAAGAGACGAAGAGGGAGAAAAGAGAGGGAGACAAATGATGCTCTTCATTCATTCTCTTCCAGCATCAGGGAGGACTGATTATGATGGTCTCACTCCGATCGCTCTCTCCCTTTCTCTCGACATCTCTCCTCACTCATTGCCCCACTCATGTTGAGGGGTAGAAAGAAACTTTATCTATGCTCTCCTTTGCTGTCTTTTGAAAAGGAACACGGCAGCTCACCCATCACACACCAATCTTGCTAACACACACAAGCACGCGCTCGCACACACACTCTCCTATAAAGAATAGACCAACACAATCGCAAAACAACCCCCCACTTCTATAAAATCTGAATCACACATTCTCCCCCCCCCCCAGCAGCAAACACACACAGATCACGCCCACAGATCACGCCCACAAATCACGCCCACAAATCACGCCCACAAACCACGCCCACAAATCACACCCACAAATCACACCCACAAATCACACCCATAAATCACACCCACTCCTTCGTCAACAGAAAGTAGCATTGCCAACAGTTTGTCTAGCACACAACGCAACATAAATATGGGCAGGTCAAAGTAGTGTTTCGAGTGCTGAAGGCCAGCGCTTCCCCTCTATTACAGCTGGGCTAAATGGTCTTCCTCCAATACCCTAGTTCTACGGAACCTCCTATACTGGGGGTGACAGAGCATTACCAAATGGGAGAATAACTGTGTGTTGTGGGTCCTGTATGCATTTGGTATACAGATGTATGTGTGCTGTGGGTCCTGTATGCATTTGGTATACAGATGTATGTGTGCTGTGGGTCCTGTATGCATTTGGTATACAGATGTATGTGTGCTGTGGGTCCTGTATGCATTTGGTATACAGATGTATGTGTGTTGTGGGTCCTGTATGCATTTGGTATACAGATGTATGTGTGTTGTGGGTCCTGTATGCATTTGGTATACATATGTATGTGTGCTGTGGGTCCTGTATGCATTTGGTATACAGATGTATGTGTGCTGTGGGTCCTGTATGCATTTGGTATACAGATGTATGTGTGTTGTGGGTCCTGTATGCATTTGGTATACAGATGTATGTGTGCTGTGGGTCCTGTATGCATTTGGTATACAGATGTATGTGTGCTGTGGGTCCTGTATGCATTTGGTATACAGATGTATGTGTGTTGTGGGTGGATAGTTGTCCTCCGGTACTCTCCATTACTGCAGGGATTAGTCATAATCATACAACACATGTATTGTAAACTGCACAAAGGCTACACACACACCATCCACAGCAGGCACAAATGTAATCAAAAATTATACTAACTCTCTGACATGCTTCTGACCACACACACACATACACACACACACACACACACACACACGGTAAAGTGAAGAGGAGGAAGCCACTTACATTCCCCCAATATTGTGGCCAGTCTTCCCCAGACAGAGACAGAGCTGGGCTACAGAGAGGGTTGAGTAGTCCTTCTACTCACTGTTCTCCGGGGTATTCTCCCTTCATATCCTCCGTAGTCTCCTGTAGTCTGCGTAACGTTATATCCGCGCCCCTTTCCCCGCTCCCCTCTGGTGCATACCAGCAGGTACACACACACACTCACTCATGAGCAGCACACACACACACACACTCACACACACACGGCGGCAGCGAAAACTGTCTGAGGACAGACTGAAAGGAAAGAGAGCGACTGCCGCAACCGCTGCTGCTGTGGGCTGCTGCTTGGCGGCTGGAGAGCGACCAGCGAGAAGGAAGGAGGGAGGGAGAGGGGGAGGAGGAAAAGAGAGAGAGGCGAGCATGCAAGAGAGGAGAGAGAGATTGAGAGTCTGACGGTGTGGAAGAGAGGAAGAAAGCAAAACAGTCATAGTGAGAGAGAGGGGAACGAGAGAGAGAGAGAGAGAGAGAGAGGGGAATGAGAGAGAGGGGAACGAGAGAGAGAGAGAGGGGAAAAAGAGAGAGAGAGGGGAATTAGAGCGAGAGAGGGCGAGACAGAGAGAGGGGAACGAGAGAGAGAGGGCGAGACAGAGAGAGGGGAACGAGAGAGACAGAGAGAGGGAACGAGAGAGAGAGAGAGGAACGAGAGAGAGAGAGGGGAACGAGAGAGAGAGAGAGAGAGAGAGAGAGAGAGAGAGAGAGAGAGGGGGGAACTAGAGCGAGAGAGGGCAAAGAGGAGAGAGAGAGGAGAAAGAGAGAGAAAAGAGAGAGAACAGAAAGAGAGCGAGAGAGAGAGAGGGGGGAATGAGAGAGAGAGAGAGAGCGAGAGGGGAACTAGAGCAAGAGAGGGCGAGACAGAGAGAGGGCAAAGGAAAGAGGAGAGAGAGAGAGAGAGAGAGAGAGAGAGGAGAGAGGGGAAGGAGAGAGAGGGGAAGGAGAGAGAGAGATAGAGAGAGAGGAAGGAGAGAGAGAGAGAGAGAGAGGGGAAAAGAGAGAGAGAGAGAGAGAGAGAGAGAGAGAGAGAGAGAGGGGGGAACTAGAGCGAGAGAGGGAGAGACAGAGAGAGGGCAAAGGAAAGAGGAGAGAGAGAGAGAGAGAGAGAGAGAGAGAGAGAGAGAGAGAGAGAGAGAGAGAGAGGGGAAAGAGACAGGAAAGAGAGAGAGGAAAGAGAGAGAGAGAGAGAGAGAGAGGAAAGAGAGAAAAGAGAGAAAAGAGAGAGAGAGAGGGGAACGAGAGAGAGAGAGGGGAACGAGAGAGAACAGAAAGAGAGAGAGATGGGGAATGAGAGAGAGAGAGAGAGAGAGAGAGAGAGTGGAACTAGAGCGAGAGAATGTGAGACAGAGAGGGCGAGACAGAGAGGGCGAGACAGAGTGAGGGCAAAGGAAAGAGGAGAGAGAGAGAGAGAGAGAGAGAGAGAGAGAGAGAGAGGGAAAGAGAGAGAGAGAGAGGAAGGAGAGAGAGAGAGGAAAAGAGAGAGGGGAAAATAGAGAGAGGGGAAAGAGAGAGAGAGAGAGATAGGAGAAAGAGAGAGAGAGAAAACAGAGGGAGAGAGAGAAAAGAGAGAGAAAAAAGAGAGAGAGAGGAGAGAGAGGGGAAAGAGAGAGAGGGGAAAGAGAGAGAGAGGGAGGGGAAAGAGAGAGAGAGGAAAGAGAGAGAGAGAGAGAGGGGAAAGAGAGAGAGAGAGGAAAGAGAGAGAGAGAGATGGGAAAGAGAGAGAGAGGGGGGAAAGAGAGCATTTAGTCAGTCCACTGAAACCTCTATCAGATCACATCAAAATCACACTCTACTTGAACAGAGCTATGCTCAATCATGAGGCATCAAAGCCAAAGGAGCTGAATAATATTAAGAAATGATATAGATGGAAGGAGAGTAGTGTGGAAATCTACCAAAAAACAAATTCAATCCCTTCGACAATTTCCTGGACAAAATGTTTCACTGTAATAGTGAAGGTGTAAACCTCATAGTAGAAAACCTAAACAGTATATTTGACCTCTCAGCTTCCCTATGAAATCTAAAATTTCAAGCAGACAACCTAAAAAAATTAACAACAATGACAAGTGGTTTAATGAAGAATACAAACCTATCCAACCAAAAACAGAGACCCAGAAAACCTGAGCCTACAACTTCACTATGGTGAATCACTAATACAGAAATACACTATGGAAAAAGAAGGAACAACTAGTCAGAAATAAGCTCAATGTAATTGAAGAATCCATAGAATCTAACCACTTCTGAGAAAATTGGTAAACTAAACAAACAACAACACAAAGAGTTATCTATCCAAAATGTAGATGTATGGATAAACCACTTTTTGGCTCTTTAACAAAGAACAAACAGCAAAAACATATACTGTACATGATCAAATACAAATCACAGAGTCAACTATTAAAGACTATCAGAACCCACTGGGTTCTCCAATTACATTGAATGAACTACAGGACAAAATACAAACCCTCCAACCCAAAAAGGCCTGTGGTGTTGATGGTATCCTAAATGAAATGATCAAATACACAGACCACAAATTCCAATTGGCTATACTTAAACTCGTTAACAGCATCCTCAGCTCTGGCATCTTCCCCAATATTTGGAACCAGGGGCTGATCACCCCAATCCACAAATAACTACCGTGGGATATGCGTCAACAGTAACCTTGGGAAAATCCTCTGCATTATCATTAACAGCAGACTTGTACATTTCCTCAGCGAAAACAATGTACTGAGCAAATGTCAAATTGGCTTTTTACCAAATTACCATACAACAGACCACGTATTCACCCTGCACAGCCTAATTGACAAACAAACAAACCAAAACAAAGGCAAAGTCTTCTCATGCTTTGTTGATTTAAAAAAAAGCTTTTGACTCAATTTGGCATGAGGGTCTGCTACACAAATGCATAAAAAGTGGTGTTGGAGGAAAAACATACGGCATTATAAAATCCATGTACACAAACAACAAGTGTGCAATTAAAATTGGCAAAAAACACACATTTCTTTCCTCAGGGCCAGAGGATGAGACAGGGATGCAGCTTAAGCCCCACCCTCTTCAACATGTATATCAAAGAATTGGCGAGAGCACTAGAACAGTCTGCAGCACCCGGCCTCATCCTACTAGAATCTGAAGTCAAATGTCTACTGTTTGCTGATAATCTGGTGCTTCTGTCCCCAACCAAGGAGGGCCAACAGCAGCACCTAGATCTTCTGCACAGTTTCTGACAGACCTGGGCCCTGACAGACCTGGGCCCTGACAGTAAATGACAAAAACAAGGGTGTTCCAAAAAAAAGGTTCAGTTCCCAAGACAACAAATACAAATTCTATCTAGACACCTTTGCACTAGAGCACACAAAACAACTATTACATTCCTCGGCCTAAACATCAACTCCACAACTTTCAGATCGTTCACAGCTTTGTGGGAGACAAGGCAAGAAGGGCCTTCTATGCCATCAAAAGGAACATAAAATTTGACATACCAATTAGGATCTGGCAAAAAATACTTTCATGGTTGTGAGGTCTGGGGTCCACTCACCAACCACAAACTTACAAAATGGGACAAACACCAAATTGAGAGACTGCATGCAGAATTCGGCAAAAATATCCTCTGTGTACAACGTAAAATACCAAATAATGCATGCAGAGCAGAATTAGGCCGATACCCTCTAATGATCAAAATCCAGAAAAGAGCCGTTCAATTCTTCAACCACCTAAAAGGAAGCGATTCCCAAACCTTCCATAACAAAGCCCTCACCTACAGAGAGATGAACCCGGAGAAGAGTCCCCTAAGCAAGTTGTCCTGGGGCTATGCTCACAAACACACCCCACTAAGTCCCAGGACAGCAGCACAATTAGACCCAACCAAATCACAAGAAAACTAAAAAATAATTACTTGACACATTGGAAAGAACTCACCAAAAAACAGAGAAACCTAGAATGCTATTTGGCCCTAAACAGAGCGTAAACAGTGTCAGAATACCTGACCACTGTGACTGACCCAAAATTAAGCAAATCTTTGACTATGTACAGACTCAGTGCACATTGCCAAAGCAAGGCTATGTAAACATATTTTTCAGATAAGGTAAAAATCTGTCACCTGCCCATGAGCAAGGCAGTTAACCCACTGTTCCCCAGGCGCCGAAGACAGAGAGAGAGAGAGAGAGAGAGAGAGAGAGAGAGACAGAGACAGAGACAGAGACAGAGACAGAGACAGAGACAGAGACAGAGACAGAGACAGAGAGACAGAGACAGAGACAGAGAGAGAGAGAGAGAGAGAGAGAGAGAGAGAGAGAGAGAGAGAGAGAGAGAGAGAGAGAGAGAGAGAGAGACTCAAGTCACACCTCTCATTCTCAGCTCATGACTCAGAGAGGTGAAGGGGAAATCATGTATTGTGGCTGAGGGAATTAACATGAGACCCTGGTAACACAGCTTGGGGTATATATAGCCAAGAGTGGTGCATAGGCACAAGCTCTCACATTCACGTTCTGAAACAACATCCATACGAATGACATTAAGCTTCTGTTGACATCACTTATGACTAATGCAAGACTCACCCAGAAATACAACAAAAAAAACACTTTCACAAGTGCACCCAACATCACAGGCAGACAGAGCTGCACAGACACACCCAACATCACAGGCAGACAGAGCTGCACAGACACACCCAACATCACAGGCAGACAAAGCTGCACAGACACACCCAACATCACAGGCAGACAGAGCTGCACAGACACACCCAACATCACAGGCAGACAGAGCTGCACAGACACACCCAACATCACAGGCAGACAAAGCTGCACAGACACACCCAACATCACAGGCAGACAAAGCTGCACAGACACACCCAACATCACAGGCAGACAGAGCTGCACAGACACACCCAACATCACAGGCAGACAGGAGCTGCACAGACACACCCAACATCACAGGCAGACAAAGCTGTACAGACACACCCAACATCACAGGCAGACAGAGCTGCACAGACACACCCAACATCACAGGCAGACAGGAGCTGCACAGACACACCCAACATCACAGGCAGACAGAGCTGCACAGACACACCCAACATCACAGGCAGACAGAGTTGCACAGACACACCCAACATCACAGGCAGACAGAGCTGCACAGACACACTCAGAGTCACAGACAAGCAGGCACAATGACTCTGTAGACAGATGGAAAGAAACCTATAGAGAGACTCACAAACACCCCAACGCATACATGTTTGGCAACAACATACATTCACACTGAGCTCAAGGACAGCGGGCTTGAGTCTGTTGACTGATCTGAGCTCAGGCCTGGTGTGGATTAAACAGGTTTAATGTGCCATGTTACCATGGGAGACAGTAATACCAGCAGAAAGAAAACCACACACACAGCTTATCAACACTCACAGGTACACATATCGTAGACAGACAACACACACAAACACACCCCTATGCTGGCCAAATGAGTCAACTAGAGCAGCTTTTAAAATAGACTGCTCCAATACTGGGTCATAGAAAGGTCACCCTGAAACCACAAGGAGGGAAACTTGTATGAACTGTATACTGATCTCACTGGTTTTATAGAGCCATTTAAAGGAACTCAATGGACTGTGTTGAATATCAGCTGAAATCACTGTGATTAAAAAACATACACACACTTGCTCACACCTAAACACCTTCATACTGTACATAAACTGGTACTGTTCGCACAATGTTTTTTTTCTCCTGCACACACACACACACACACACACACACACACACACGCACACACACGCACACACACACACACACACACACACACACACGAGGAGCGGTGTCATGCTTGAGCGAGCCCATCGTTTCCCTCCCTCTTAGCACGGCTTGTCCTCCCTTCCCCTTTGATCCCATATAACAGGTCAGCCATCAGACTAAGCTCCCCCTTCCCAGCCCCTCTACCGTCCCCATCGCCACGGTTACAGTGCTACAGCGGAGCGTGAATGACAACACAGCATCAACAGTCTTCGTTCTCTGTAGCGTACCGTGTCTGTTTCTGCAGTGTCGGGCTGTTTACTGACCAGGAGTTCTGACCACACGATCAGGTATCATTTTACCACATACTTACCTATCCATTTTTCAATTCATATCTGTATCGGTTATGAAAACCCAATTCTGAAGCCTATCAAGGGCCGCAGCTACAACATGGAATACAATTTATAATAATTCCATTGAGTCTGCCATCACGTACAAATACAATTGATCTATGAATTTACATTGTGTCCGATTTAGAAAAAGAATGAAGCTTTTCATATTTAATATGAGTTATTGGCCGTTACATGGGATAAACAGGCAGCTGATAAAAGAGTAGACTATCTTTACTCCCAGACTCCCACTGAGCAGTCTGCCTTCAAAACGATTAAATAAGAATTCCTTCAAAATGAAAAAGAAACGGTCTCGTTTCAAACTGCTATCTAATCAAAACTCTGCCAATCACAAAGTAACTGGAGACGTGAGTTACTGTGTCAGTGACAGCAACCATGAAAGACAACAATCACTGAGAGAGATATGCAAATGCAGTTGAAGTCGGAGGTTTACATACATTTAGGTTGGAGTCATTAAAATTTGTTTTTCAACCACTCCACAAATTTCTTGTTAACAAACTATAGTTTTGGCAAGTCGGTTAAGACATCTACTTTGTGCATGACAAGTAATTTTTTCAACAATTGTTTACAGACGGATTATTTCACTTATAATTCACTGTATGACAATTCCAGTGGGTCAGAAGTTTACATACACTAAGTTGACTGTGGCTTTAAACAGCTTGGAAAATGACATAAAATTATGTCATGGCGTTAGAAGCTTCTGATGGGTTAATTGACATCATTTGAATCAATTGGAGGTGTACCTGTGGATGAATTTCAAGGCCTACCTTCAAACGCAGTGCCTCTTTGCTTGACATCATGGGAAAATCAAAAGATATCAGCCAAGACCTCAGAAAAAAATGTGTAATCTCTACAAGTCTGGCTTGAAGGTACCACGTTCATCTGTACAGAAAAAAAGTATGCAAGTATAAACACCATGTGACCACGCAGCCGTCATACCGCTCAGGAAGGAGACGTGTTCTGTCTCCTAGAGATGAGCGTACTTTGGTGCGATAAATTGCAAATCAATCCCAGAACAACAGCAAAGGACCTTGTGAAGATGCTGGAGGAAACAGGTACAAAAGTATCTATATTCACAGCAAAACAAGTCCTATATCGACGCTCAGCAAGGAAGAAGCCACTGCTCCAAAACCGCCATAAAAAAGCCAGACTGCGGTTTGCAACTGCACATGGGGACAAAGATCGTACTTTTTGGAGAAATGTCCTCTGGTCTGATGAAACAAAAATAGAACTGTTTGGCCATAATGACCAACGTTATGTGTGGAGGAAAAAGGTGGAGGCTTGCAAGCCAAAGAACACCATCCCAACCGTGAAGCACGGGGTTGGCAGCATCACGTTGTGGGGGTGCTTTGCTGCAGGAGGGACTGGGGCGCTTCACAAAATAGATGGCATCATGAGTCAGGAAAATTATGTGGATATATTGAAGCAACATCTCAAGACATCAGTCAGAAAGTTAAAGCTTGGTCACAAATGGGTCTTCCAAATGGACAATGACCCCAAGCATACTTCCAAAGTTGTTGCAAAATGGCTTAAGGACAACAAAGTCAAGGTATTGGAGTGGCCATCACAAAGCCCTTACCTCAACACTATAGACAATTTGTGGGCAGAACTGAAAAAGAGTGTGCACGCAAGGAGGCCTAGAAACCTGACTCAGTTACACCAGCTCTGTCAGGAGGAATGTGCCAAAATTCACCCAACTTATTGTGGGAAGCTTGTGGAAGGCTAAGTTTGACCGAAGTTAAACAATTTAAAGGCAATGCTACCAAATACCAATTGACCCACTGGGAATGTGATGAAAAAAATAAAAGCTGAAATAAATCATTCTCTCTACTATTATTCTGACATTTAACATTCTTAAAATAAAGTGGTGATCCTAACTGACCTAAGACATGGAATGTTTACTAGGATTATATGTCAGGAATTGTGAAAAACAGAGTTTAAATGTATTTGTCTAAGGTGTATGTAAACTTCTGACTTCAACTGTATCCCATCAACTAACACTCGGGTGATTGAGCTAAAAGCTTAAAATGGTATGTTTGTCAGAATTAAAT
>NC_143040.1:19165000-19215000 GCF_057628025.1 Oncorhynchus mykiss
CCTGAACCAATCCTCCCTGCCTGCAACCCCGTTCTGTGTTTACATGACAGATTGCTCCCCAGTGGGAACCTTAATTGCATCATTTCATGGATGCGAGTCAGTGCGGTGGCCTAGAAAAGGTAAACAGGGATCTGGATCCAGGGCCAGAGAGAGAGGGAGGGAGGGAGGGGGAGAGAGAGAGGCCTTTTTTTTCAGTTTAGATGCCAAAAAAACACGACTTCTCAGACTAAGAGAGCGAGAGATATATAGGCTCACAATCAAACACGACACATGGCGGGCAGTGATTTGGTTCTGCCTTGTTTGTTTTGATATGTGATAAGGGTTTGGGATGAATGTTTAGGGGGGGAGGGGGGGGGGGGTAAAAGAAAGGTGCACATTTGTAGGAAAGCATGTCTTCATCAGTCAGTGGCTCGGTCCGGGGAATATGAGAGTTCAGCTGCCTGGGTCGGTCACGCATTACACCAGTAGTACTCCCTGAGTCAGCCATGTAAACACATGAAGTAATAGAATACACTACGCAATTAGGGGTGTGGCAAAACCAGATACACAACCAGGGGATTGACACACACGGAAACCACCATCGATGTTTATACAGGCCAAATCCAGCTCTCGCCCATAAATCAATATTGTTACAAAGCAGTGTGGGCCGTGTTGTTTTAAATCAGCCAATAGAGCAATAGGAATACTGGAAACATGAGAGCAATGTAGATAATGTCCGTAAATCCACCCAACTTGATAAATCATCTTTCTCATGCGGTTATGTTATGACCTCTCCATAGCATGACATAAACGCTTCATTACATATGACACAAGCACTGATTAGATGTATGTTTTTATGTCACGTACACCAGATAGGTGCAGTAAAACGTGTTGTTTTAGTACTGAGAGCCTACAGCATATCTGCCACGGTGTACCCTTCAGTCGCCAGTTGTTGCGGTATTGTAAAATGGAACTGTGTATACGATTAGATCACTATGGAAACCGTGATTCATCCCTGAAGGAGTCTGTTTAGATGTCAAGTCAGGCTGGAGCCGATGCCATAATGACCATTTTGCATGCGGTACCCTCCCTTCTAAGAAATTGTCATTGACAGACCTTAGTGGCCTCAGCCGTTATGTCCACGGCTAGACTGTATTACTAGCCGTCTGTTGCAGCGCTGCAGGACTACTATGTGATATATGGAGAAACATCAGTAGTCATCTGAACTCACACACCCTTTTTCCCCATGTACAGTGCACTCCAGAAATATTGGGACGGTGACACATCTGTTGTTGTTTCGACTCTGTACCCCAGCATTTTGGATTAGAAATGATACAATGACTGAGGTTAAAGTGCAGACTGCCAGCTTTCAATAATAATGAGTGATAATGTATTGTGTCATTTTGAAGTCCTTTTTTTATTGTAAATAAGAATATACTATGTTTCTAAACACTTCTACATGAATGTGGATGCTACTATGATTACTGATCATCCTGAATGAATTGTGAATAATGATGTATGAGAAGGTTACAGACGCACAAATAGCATATTCTATTCTTATTTACAATGAAAGTGACTCCATAATCTCAAAACTGATTTACCATTCATTTCTATTGGGCACGAAATAATCCGAAACCCAACCAAAACAAACAGCAAATGCATCCAACAAATGTGTAGAGTCACAAGCTTGATGTAGTGATTGTGTGCTATGAATATGGGAACAAATACTTAACTTTCTACTACTTCAGTACACACACGTGTGAATTTGTCCCAATACTTTCGGTCCCCTAAAATAGGGGGACTATATAAAGTGCTGTAATTTCTAAACGTTTCACCCGATATGGATGAAATTCCCCTCCAATTAAAGCTGACAGTCTGTCTGCACTTGAACCTCACCGTCGTTGTATTACTTCAAATCCAAAATGCTGTGCTGGAGTACAGAGCAAAAACAACAACAAAATGTGGCACTGTCCAAATACATTTGGAGCTCACAGTAGTGCACTATTTAGACCAGGACCTTATGAGGTAGCCCTGTGTGGTTTGGACTATTTAGGATAAATATACCATTTCAGTCCCCTATACTACCAATACGATAAGGACATGCTGTGGTCCGATTTTTGGAAAAGCAACATTTTGAAACCAAAGATTTACATTTGTTCTGAGAAGTATTGCAGTTCTATAAAAGTTATACTCACTGAAATAAAACGTTTCTGGGGGAAAGGATTACATGTATTCTTCCCCGTTCAAATCACAAAGAGTCAAATGTTTTGTCATTCTGTCTCTGTCTGTCTCCCTCCGTCTGTCTGTCTGTCCTCCCATAGTATTTGGTTGGACTACCTCTTCAGCTCATGTATACAATATTATAACATGCACTTCTAGCCATCTTGGTCCTACAAATATTTAGCATACAGACTCCTCATGTTTATTCAAAGTGCTGGGTTACACTGTTTATGACAGATATGCCGGCCAGGGCCCTATGGGAGGGGGAAAAGAAAACTAATCCAAATGAAAAGTCATGATTCATGCCACAGATAGTGTATAAACTCAAAAATACACTGCCTGCTAGCTGCTTGGACCTTGAAGCACAATTTCCCAGTTCCACTTTACGCAATTTTGATTGGCTCTAAACAGTGCACAGACAACTTAGTATTGCATTACTCTGAATACGGAGGGAGCTGCCTGAGAGGCCTGTGTGGTGAGGTGGGTGGTCCACCTCCACTATCATTACAACCAGGGAGCTTGATTGATATTTCCAGAAGGAAATTAATAATGCCATCAGTGATTGCTGTTGCTTCAGTGTGTTTGTGTGTATGTTTTTTGTGAGTGTGTGTGTGTGTGTGTGTGTGTGTGTGCGTGTGTGTGTGTGTAGGGAGAGGTGAAATGTAGAGTTTAGGTCTGAGCTTCATGCTCAATGCATTTAGTCTGTGAAATTGTATTACGGTCCTTTAATGACATGTATGCCTTAAACGGACACACTTATACAACAAGCTGCTCTAGAACCAAAAGGGGTTCTCCGGCGGTCCCCATAGGAGAACCCTTTGAAGAATCCCTTTTGGTTCCAGGTAGAACCCTTTTGGGTTCCATGTAGAACCCTTTCCATATAGGGTTTTACATTGAACCCAAAAGAGTTCTATCTGGAACCAAAAAGGGTTCTACCTGGATCCAAAAGGGGTTCTTCAAAGGGTTCCCCTATGGGGACAGCTAGAGAACCCTTTTGTGTACTATAACTACAGGATCATTTGTACATTCTTATCATAAAAACTCTTTATTTGAAAAGGAAATCCTGGGAAAGTAGTAGTGAACTCCATAGCCATTGCATGCAAGTCTTCCAAGGACACTCACTAAATATCTTCTAGTCTTGTCTATCAAGTCCATATCAGGGACACATGTCTCTCTCTCTCTAGTCTCGTTTATACCTGGAGCTAACAGACGTCCTGTGCCTTGATCTTGTCCACATTTTTTAAATTGTGACTCTTATCGGTCTGCTGTGTCCGTATTGTGACCATATTTTCCTGGTCCTTCCCTGTATGCAAATGATTTGACAGATATTATTTCTAACAAATATGTATTTATTTATTTGAATTCACATATTAATGACAGTCAATGGTGCCACCTGTCAATGATGTTAGAGGGAGGGATAATAGCCAGTTTCCCTGTCCAGATCCAGCTATGCAACGTGTGCTTGACTTCCTCCGGAGGTGGGCTGGAAGATCTGATCACGTGTCTCGATAGTTTACACCTGTCTAAAAATGTGGGCACAATCAAGCGGCACCGATGCACCAAGTCTGGAACCAACAGGAACCTGAACAGCTTCTACCCCCAAGCCATAAGACTGTTAAATAGTTAAATAGTAATCAATAGCTACCTGGACGATCTGCATTGACCCTTTTTGTACCAACTCTTTTGTCTCATCACATATGCTGCTGTTACTGTTTACTGTCTATCCTGTTGCCTAGTAACTTCCCTACCCACATATGTACATATCTACCCCAATTACCTCATACCCCTGCATATTGACTTGGTACTGGTGCCCCATGTACACTGAGTGTACAAGAACACATGGATCTTTCCATGATGTAGACTGACCAGGTGAATCAAATCAAATCAAATTGTAATTGTCCCATGCTTACTTACAGGTGAAAGCTTTGATCCCTTATTGATGTCACTTGTTAAATCCACTTTAATCCGTGTAGATGAAGGGGAGGAGACAGTTTATAGAAGACCCGGAAGTAAAAGCCCCGTAAGTAAGCTCTTAGTCAACACCTGTTGTTCACAAAGCATGTGACAAATACAATTTAATTTGATTTAAACGGGGCTTCTCTCTCTTTCTCCCTCCCTCCCTGAACAGTAGCTTTGCTTAACAGACTTTTAAATTTAAGTAAACTTTAGGGAACACTTTGGCCGATGATCCACATTGGCCCTTGGGCTGGCTTTCCCCAAACATTTTCTCAACATCTGTCACGACTTCCGCCGAAGTTGGTCTCTCTCCTTGTTCAGGTGGCGTTCGGCGGTTGACGTTACCGGCTTTCTAGTCACCACCGATCCATGTTTCATTTTCGTTTTGTTTTGTCTTCATTATACACACCTGGTTTCCACACCTGGTTTCCAGGTTTCCATGTGTCTCTCCTCAGGCCGGTGGTGTTATGCACGTGAGTGAGGACCCAAAAGCGGTTTAACAAAAACAGAGTCCTTTAATGTCAAAACAAACAACCCGCAGAGAGGGCGACAAATGAAACACAAAGTCCTTCTGAAATCACAGAAGAGTTCCCCTTCTAGCAGCAGAGGAGAATAGCTGGGTTAGAGTCCCCTTCTAGCAGCAGAGGAGATTAGCTGGGTTGTAGAGGACAGAGGTACCTGATCACACGTAGCCTCAGATGAACAGGCAGATTCCGACAGGACAGGACAAGGTTGAAGCAAACAAGACGATAGTTTGGTTCTGGCATGAGAAACTCAAACGAGAATCTGACAAAGACAGAAGCAGGAACAGAGAGAGAAATAGAGACCCAATCAGAGGGAAAAAGGGAACAGGTGGGAAAAGGGTGAACGAGGTAGTTAGAGAAGACAAGGAACAGCTGGGGGAAGGAGGGGAAGAGAAGGTAACCTAATACGACCAGCAGAGGGAGACAGAGTGAAGAGAAAGAACAGGAACAAGACACAACATGACAATACATGACAGTACCCCCCCACTCACCGAGCGCCTCCTGGCGCACTCGAGGAGGAAAACCTGGCGGCAACGGAGGAAATCATCGATCAGCGAACGGTCCAGCACGTCCCGAGAGGGAACCCAACTCCTTTCCTCAGGACCATACCCCTCCCAAT
This sequence comes from Oncorhynchus mykiss, assembly GCF_057628025.1. NCBI lineage: Eukaryota > Metazoa > Chordata > Actinopteri > Salmoniformes > Salmonidae > Oncorhynchus > Oncorhynchus mykiss. The sequence goes on from NC_143040.1 coordinate 19,170,299, forward strand.
CCACTAGGTACTGATGACCACGGCCCCGAGGACGCATGTCCAAAATCTTACGGACCCTGTAGATAGGTGCGCCCTCGACAAGGATGGGGGGGGGGGGAAGACGAGCGGGGGCGCGAAGAACGGGCTTAACACAGGAGACATGGAAGACCGGGTGGACGCGACGAAGATATCGCGGAAGAAGAAGTCGCACTGCGACAGGATTAATGATCTGAGAAATACGGAACGGACCAATGAACCGTGGGGTCAACTTGCGAGAAGCTGTCTTAAGGGGAAGGTTCTGAGTGGAGAGCCAAACTCTCTGACCGCGACAATATCTAGGACTCTTAGTTCTACGCTTATTAGCGGCTCTCACAGTCTGCGCTCTATAACGGCAAAGTGCCGACCTGACCCTCTTCCAGGTGCGCTCGCAACGTTGGACAAAAGCTTGAGCGGAGGGGACGCTGGACTCGGCGAACTGAGACGAGAACAGCGGAGGCTGGTACCCGAGGCTACTCTGAAAAGGAGATAGCCCGGTCGCAGACGAAGGAAGCGAGTTGTGGGCGTATTCTGCCCAGGGGAGCTGTTCTGACCAAGACGCAGGGTTACGAAAAGAAAGACTGCGTAAGATGCGACCAATAGTCTGATTGGCCCGTTCTGCTTGACCGTTAGACTGGGGGTGAAAGCCGGAAGAGAGACTGACGGAAGCCCCAATCAAACGGCAAAACTCCCTCCAAAATTGAGACGTGAATTGCGGACCCCTGTCCGAAACGACGTCTGACGGAAGGCCATGAATTCTGAAAACATTCTCGATGATGATTTGTGCCGTTTCTTTAGCAGAAGGGAGCTTAGCGAGGGGAATAAAATGAGCCGCCTTAGAGAACCTATCGACAACCGTAAGAATAACAGTCTTCCCCGCTGACGAAGGCAGTCCGGTGATAAAATCTAAGGCGATGTGAGACCACGGTCGAGAGGGAATGGGAAGCGGTCTGAGACGGCCGGCAGGAGGGGAGTTACCAGACTTAGTCTGCGCGCAGACCGAACAAGCAGCCACAAAACGACGCGTGTCATGCTCCTGGGTGGGCCACCAAAAACGCTGGCGAATGGAAGCAAGCGTACCCCGAACGCCGGGGTGGCCGGCTAACTTGGCAGAGTGAGCCCACTGAAGAACGGCCAGACGAGTAGGAACGGGAACGAAAAGAAGGTTCCTAAGACAAGCGCGCGGCGACGGAGTGTGAGTGAGTGCTTGCTTTACCTGCCTCTCAATTCCCCAGACAGTCAACCCGACAACACGCCCCTCAGGGAGAATCCCCTCGGGGTCAGTGGAGGCTACTGAAGAACTGAAGAGACGAGATAAAGCATCAGGCTTGGTGTTCTTAGAGCCCGGACGATAAGAAATCACGAACTCGAAACGAGCGAAAAACAGCGCCCAACGAGCCTGACGCGCATTAAGTCGTTTGGCAGAACGGATGTACTCAAGGTTCCTATGGTCAGTCCAAACGACAAAAGGAACGGTCGCCCCCTCCAACCACTGTCGCCATTCGCCTAGGGCTAAGCGGATGGCGAGCAGTTTGCGGTTTCCCACATCATAGTTACGTTCCGACGGCGACAGGCGATGAGAAAAATACGCGCAAGGGTGGACCTTGTCGTCAGAGAGGGAGCGCTGAGAAAGAATGGCTCCCACGCCCACCTCTGACGCGTCAACCTCGACAACGAACTGTCTAGAGACGTCAGGTGTAACAAGGATAGGTGCGGATGTAAAACGATTCTTGAGGAGATCAAAAGCCCCCTGGGCGGAAACGGACCACTTAAAGCACGTCTTGACAGAAGTAAGGGCTGTGAGAGGAGCTGCCACCTGACCGAAATTACGGATGAAACGACGATAGAAATTTGCGAAGCCGAGAAAGCGCTGCAGCTCGACGCGTGACTTAGGGACGGGCCAATCAATGACAGCTTGGACCTTAGCAGGATCCATCTTAATGCCTTCAGCGGAAATAACAGAACCGAGAAATGTGACGGAGGAGGCATGAAAAGTGCACTTCTCAGCCTTCACAAAAAGACAATTCTCTAAAAGGCGCTGGAGGACACGTCGAACGTGCTGAACATGAATCTGGAGTGACGGTGAAAAAATCAGGATATCGTCAAGGTAAACGAAAACAAAGATGTTCAGCATGTCTCTCAGGACATCATTGACTAATGCCTGAAAGACAGCTGGAGCGTTAGCGAGGCCGAAAGGAAGAACCCGGTATTCAAAGTGCCCTAACGGAGTGTTAAACGCCGTCTTCCACTCGTCCCCCTCCCTGATGCGCACGAGATGGTAAGCGTTACGAAGGTCCAACTTAGTGAAAAACCTGGCTCCCTGCAGGATCTCGAAGGCTGAAGACATAAGAGGAAGCGGATAACGATTCTTCACTGTTATGTCATTCAGCCCTCGATAATCTATGCAGGGGCGCAGGGACCCGTCCTTCTTCTTAACAAAAAAAACCCCCGCTCCGGCGGGAGAGGAGGAGGGGACTATGGTACCGGCGTCAAGAGCTACAGACAAATAATCTTCGAGAGCCTTACGTTCGGGAGCCGACAGAGAGTATAGTCTACCCCGGGGGGGAGTGGTTCCCGGAAGGAGATCAATACTACAATCATACGACCGGTGTGGAGGAAGAGAGGTGGCCCTGGACCGACTGAACACCGTGCGCAGATCGTGATATTCCTCCGGCACCCCTGTCAAATCACCAGGCTCCTCCTGTGAAGAAGAGACAGAGGAAACAGGAGGGATAGCAGACATTAAACATTTCACATGACAAGAGACGTTCCAGGAGAGGATAGAATTACTAGACCAATTAATAGAAGGATTATGACAAACTAGCCAGGGATGGCCCAAAACAACAGGTGTAAAAGGTGAATGAAAAATTAAAAAAGAAAGGGTTTCGCTATGATTACCAGAGACAGTGAGGGTTAAAGGTAGCGTCTCACGCTGAATCCTGGGGAGAGGACTACCATCCAAAGCGAACAAGGCCGTGGGCTTCCTTAACTGTCTGAGAGGAATGTCATGTTCCCGAGCCCAGGTCTCGTCCATAAAACAGCCCTCCGCCCCAGAGTCTATCAAGGCACTGCAGGAAGCTGACGAACCGGTCCAGCGTAGATGGACCGACAAGGTAGTGCAGGATCTTGAAGGAGAGACCAGAGTAGTAGCGCTCACCAGTAGCCCTCCGCTTACTGATGAGCTCTGGCTTTTACTGGACATGAAGTGACAAAATGACCAGCGGAACCGCAATAGAGACAGAGGCGATTGGTGATTCTCCGTTCCCTCTCCTTAGTTGAGATGTGGATACCCCCCAGCTGCATAGGCTCAGCACCCGAGCCGGCGGAGGAAGATGGTAGTGATGCGGAGAGGGGGGCAACGGAGAACGTGAGCTCCTTTCCACGAGCTCGGTGACGAAGATAATCCCGTCGCTCTATGCGAATAGCGAGTTCAATCAAGGAATCCACGCTGGAAGGAACCTCCCGGGAGAGAATCTCATCCTTTACCTCCGCGCGGAGACCCTCCAGAAAACGAGCGAGCAAAGCCGGCTCGTTCCAGTCACTGGAGGCAGCAAGAGTGCGAAACTCAATGGAGTAATCTGTTATGGATCGATTACCTTGACATAGGGAAGACAGGACCCTGGAAGCCTCCTCCCCAAAAACAGAACGATCAAAAACCCGTATCATCTCCTCCTTAAAGTCCTGATACTGGTTAGTACACTCAGCCCTCGCCTCCCAGATTGCCGTGCCCCACTCACGAGCCCGTCCAGTAAGGAGAGATATGACGTAGGCGATACGAGCTGTGCTCCTGGAGTAAGTGTTGGGCTGGAGAGAAAACACAATATCACACTGGGTGAGGAACGAGCGGCATTCAGTGGGCTCCCCAGAGTAACACGGCGGGTTATTGATTCTGGGCTCCGGAGATTCGAAAGCCCTGGAAGTGGCCGGTGGATCGAGGCGGAGATGGTGAATCTGTTCTGTGAGGTTGGAGACTTGGGCGGCCAGGGTCTCAACGGCATGTTGAGCAGCAGACAATTCCTGCTCGTGTCTGCCTAGCATCGCTCCCTGGATCTCGACGGCTGAGTGGAGAGGATCCGAAGTCGCTGGGTCCATTCTTGGTCAGATTCTTCTGTTATGCACGTGAGTGAGGACCCAAAAGCGGTTTAACAAAAACAGAGTCCTTTAATGTCAAAACAAACAACCCGCAGAGAGGGCGACAAATGAAACACAAAGTCCTTCTGAAATCACAGAAGAGTTCCCCTTCTAGCAGCAGAGGAGAATAGCTGGGTTAGAGTCCCCTTCTAGCAGCAGAGGAGATTAGCTGGGTTGTAGAGGACAGAGGTACCTGATCACACGTAGCCTCAGATGAACAGGCAGATTCCGACAGGACAGGACAAGGTTGAAGCAAACAAGACGATAGTTTGGTTCTGGCATGAGAAACTCAAACGAGAATCTGACAAAGACAGAAGCAGGAACAGAGAGAGAAATAGAGACCCAATCAGAGGGAAAAAGGGAACAGGTGGGAAAAGGGTGAACGAGGTAGTTAGAGAAGACAAGGAACAGCTGGGGGAAGGAGGGGAAGAGAAGGTAACCTAATACGACCAGCAGAGGGAGACAGAGTGAAGAGAAAGAACAGGAACAAGACACAACATGACAATACATGACAGGTGGTGGCTGAGCCGCTCCAGCAGTCTGAGGTGCGGGAGGTCCCTCCGCCCCCATTGGACATCGAGGGGGCCCCGGCGTATACTGTGCGAGCCATCATGGACTCAATTCGTCGGGCGAGGGGCCTTCAGTACCTCGTGGAGTGGGAGGGGTACGGTCCGGAGGAGAGATGCTGGGTGCCGGTGGAGGACATCCTGGATCCGTCATTACTTTAGGAATTTCACCGTCTCCACCCGGATCGCCCTGCGTCTCGTCTTCCGGGTCGTCCCCGAGGCCGGTGTCGGCGCGCGGCTCAAGGGGGGAGTACTGTCACGACTTCCGCCGAAGTTGGTCCCTCTCCTTGTTCAGGCGGCGTTCGGCGGTCGACGTCACCGGCTTTCTAGTCACCACCGATCCATGTTTCATTTTAGTTTTGTTTTGCCTTCATTATACACACCTGGTTTCCATTCCATAATCAATGTTCTTTATTTAACCCTCCGGCTTCCCTTTCTGTTTTGTGAATGATTGTCATTGTCATTGTGGGTTCGTTCTTTGTGCTCTGGATATTTGTATTTGTCCTTGTTGGAACATTGCTTACACTTTGAGTAAATTCGTATTATTACTCATACCTGTGTCCTGCGCCTGACTCCGCTTATCCATTCACCTAATCGCTGACAACATCCCTCTGTACACTTTACTTAGCTAGAGAAAAAACCTTCTGTGACGGTGGACATTTGGTGAGTAAAATCTAATTTTATTTGTCACATGCTTCGTAAACAACAGGTGTAGAATAATAGTGAAATGCTCAGTGACGTACATGAAATGAAGCACTTCCCAGCACTGGGCCACAACAGACAGACAGACAGACAGACAGACAGACAGAAAGACAGACAGACAGACAGGCAGGCAGGCAGACAGACAGAGGGGGTAACCTATGTCAATGGATAGTGTTCTTTTACTAAGCAAACATCACTTGCTTATACTGTTAATACTATAGTGGAAGGATGTTACGCTATTGATTTACACTCATAGAACAGTAAAAGACTGTCCGGCTCGACATGTCAATCTCAGAAATCTAGAAATCTAAGGCCAAATATACTAGCTCCTGTAGACAACCTCTGCGTGCTCAGATCTAACATTACGAGGATACATTTAAGGTGAGGTCACTGTTCCACACCCTGGCAGAAGGCCTCAATCTGTCTCCATTTGTAATCATCCTGCAACAACCTATCGTTTCCTTTCCTGCTGAATCAAGGATTGTTAGTCACATAGAAATAGAATGAATAGATTCTATGACTATTTTCTACGGGTTGTTATTCAAGAAGAAACAATCTGCTCTATGCTACATCGTCATCCTAAACGTCATCATCAAACAGACACTGTGACAAGGTTTTCAGACATGCTATAAACTTTAATAGACATATGGATATTTCTGAAAAGAAACAAAGATAGCCCTAGGTTTTATTTACAATACATGATCAAAATCAAAATCCTCACATACAGCGGCAAAAACAATTGTAGAGAACTTAAATAACTTTGTTTGCGTAACTACTTAAATAATGAAAACGGTTACTCTATTTTATTCACACCACGCCGTCTCAGCAGCTAAAATGCAAGTTTCACATTAAGTGCTAAAATTATAGTATCGACTTTACAGCATGAGTTCCATTTGACGCATTATAGACCAGAGAGAACACTGGCGAGACAGAGGTTCAACAGCTGCTGTCATTGAAGATACAGAGGAGAAAACAAAACAGAGAGAGAGAGAGAGAGAGAGAGAGAGAGAGAGAGAGAGAGAGAGAGAGAGAGAGAGAGAGTAAGAGGAATTGGAAAACCCTGAACACTTCTAACCATGCTTAGAACGAGAACTCAAAACAAAATATGATCATAGAAATAAAGACATTCCAATTGTGTGGGGGGCAGGCACTTAAAAAAGACAACATTGGCACAAGATGTAAGAGGTGGCTTTGATCTTTGCTGAACTACTGTCAGGAGACTCAAGATTAATACGGTATCAAGGAATTTGCAATGGCACTATATCAAATGAACCAATCCTGATCAACCTGTAGATTAGTGGCGTTACGCGATGTGTTTTATACAGTCTTCAGATGAAAGACAACACATCGATGGGCTCCAACATAATTTGTCTTTTTTTAATTGTCGTTTGGCTCGCCGAAGACGGTTTAGATCCCTGGCTTTGAGATGAGCAAAGTCTTCTTTATGCTGTTCATTTGTTAAGGGATCACAGTTCACCACAAAGTGGATCAAAGAAGTCTGGGTTCATACTTGACACATTTTATCATTCCATCTGTCTTATCTGAACGTCTCACAGTATGTAGAGTAGAGCATCTGGTGTGAAACCAACTTTCATCTGATCTACCTGGAGGAACTCTTCTCATCCGACTGTGTTGGTGGCCTAAAACAAAGACCAAACAACGACCGTTATGCTGCAGTTGAACGCCACAGACAGAGGTGTACTACGGGAAGGAAACACAGAGAGAGCCTTGTGTTGTGTCTCAGTGGTCGGTTACAAACTCTTCCATTCAGGTGTAGACACGCGTGGCCTTTAACACACGGTGCTGATCTGTACTGCACGTGTCACTGTGTGTTTTTATACAGTGGAAAAACACTGCATACATTGTGTTTGTGTGTGTTAGCAAAAAATTACCAAAAAAATAGGATTTTTTTTAAGCTTAATGCAAAACCACTTTCTACAAACACCGTCCTCTCCCATACATTATCACAGTTAAAAAAATAAACCCTCCTCTATCGAAACAATAGTAACGCTATATTATTTAGCAAGGCTAAGTAGTACTTAGTTCAGCTCTTTATGTATGAAATATCCATCAGCTTCTGTCCCTGTAGAACGACCACTGAAGTTGTGTAGCGAGTGTGTGTGTGTGTGTTCAGTGTGAGAGATTAAGAGTGAGATTTGAGCTGCTGCGTGCCACTGTGTTAGTGTGTGTGTGTGTGTTCAGTGTGAGAGATTTGAGCTGCTGCGTGCCACTGTGTTGGTGTGTGTGTGTTCAGTGTGAGAGATTTGACCTGCTGCGTGCCACTGTGTTAGTGTGTGTTCATTTGACCTGCTGCGTGCCACTGTGTTAGTGTGTGTGTGTGTGTTCAGTGTGAGAGATTTGACCTGCTGCGTGCCACTGTGTTAGTGTGTGTGTGTGTGTGTGTTCATTTGACCTGCTGCGTGCCACTGTGTTAGTGTGTGTGTGTGTGTTCATTTGACCTGCTGCGTGCCCCTGTGTTAGTGTGTGTGTGTGTGTGTGTGTGTGTGTTCAGTGTGAGAGATTTGACCTGCTGCGTGCCACTGTGTTAGTGTGTGTGTGTGTGTGTGTGTTCATTTGACCTGCTGCGTGCCACTGTGTTAGTGTGTGTGTGTGTGTGTGTTCATTTGACCTGCTGCATGCCACTGTGTTAGTGTGTGTGTGTGTGTTCAGTGTGAGAGATTTGACCTGCTGCGTGCCACTGTGTTAGTGTGTGTGTGTTCATTTGAGCTGCTGCATGCCACTGTGTTAGTGTGTGTGTGTGTGTGTGTGTTCATTTGACCTGCTGCGTGCCACTGTGTTAGTGTGTGTTAGTGTGTGTGTGTGTTCATTTGAGCTGCTGCATGCCACTGTGTTAGTGTGTGTGTGTGTGTGTGTGTTCATTTGACCTGCTGCGTGCCACTGTGTTAGTGTGTGACAACGTCACTGCTGTATGACACCGTACTATAGTCCCAACATAATCGTCTGCCCTTTTGATTGTGAAACACAAAAAACATGACATTACAGTGCGTGGAGTTGATGACTCCATTTCAAATGTATCAAACTGGCGTTGACATTGGGAGAGCAAAGCTACGAGCTCTATCCTAACAATGTCATAGACTCTGTCCCTAATGGCACCCTTGTTCCGTATGATGCTCACTATTTTTGACGTGGGCCCATAGGGCTCTGGTCAAAAGTAGTGCACTCTACGGGGAATAGGGTGCCATTTGGGACACAGCCATATAAACTCTATAGATACCTGTTGAGTCCAAAGACACTCATTCTTCAGCTATGGATCCATTCTGTACATTGGCAGCATGTCAAGTGAGCGATGAACAACAAATCTATACCGCTGTATCATGAAGTATCATAACGTAGCTTTTTCTATGAAGATGTGCCCACAAAACATCACCCGGAGAAAACAGTGGGTCAAAATAACAATAATCATTATTATTACTGTGACATTGGTCTATTGGTCGTTCATATTAGTGCCTTTAGACAAGATAGTACAGGACTCTGTATGGGGCTCTATACACGGCACAGTAAGATTATCAGAAACTCTTCAGTCAGTGTCAGTATTATTGCATTGCTGATGCTGAAGAGATTGGCATGTTCATTTAAAGGCTGTATATAGACTGTGTTGTGTTGGTAAAGGTAGACCCAAAGCTAACCCCCAGTATTAGGCTGTCCACTCTCCAGTCCTGGGGGATAACTTAAGTCACCACGCCTCCGCCCGCCTCGCTGTGTTTCAGCTCAGCCGACTCCCCTTCTCTGTAAGTCTTCAGTCAAAAATGGCCGCTGTTTTTTTGTTGTTGTGTGGAGAGAACCGCGAGGGGGTCTCCCTCTGTTCTCAGCAGGGGTGCAGTGCTAATATCAAGTCATCTGCATGGGGGTTCCAGAGTGGGAGAGAGAGGAGAAGAACTTTCTCCTGGAGAAGAAGAGTATAAAAGAGCTTATGTAGCCACGGTGGAGGTCCAACCATTAGACCATGCATTCAACCATCACGTTGCTGTGTCTGTCTGTGTGATGGTCTCTGGAGGGATGCTTGGCCCGGATGCCTGGTGTACGTAGCCTACCGGAGCTTATGGGCAGGAAGATGACCAGAGTCTGGGTGTTGACGGGGACAGGGTACGTTCAGACAGGGGTGTGTGTCTCAGGGGTGAATCACGGAGGAGGGAGGCTCTGCTTGGGCTTCTCCGGTGGTTGAGCAAGGGGGCCGGGGGGGGGGGGGGGTTGCGGTGGGAGTGGACCCCCTCCCCATGCCCCTATACCATGTAGCTAGTGAGGTTCAGCAGGTACGAGGTCATGTCTATGATGTGGTCCAGGATGCCGTCCTTCTCCTGGTCGCTAGGCATGCCCCGCTCGCCCTTCTCACACTGGGCGCCCGAGTAGCCGCTCTTACACAGGCAGCTGTGGGGCTCAACACACACGCCTCCATTACGGCAGGCCGGCTCGCATTTAGCTGAGAGAGAGAGAGAGAGAGAGAGAGAGAGAGAGAGAGAGAGAGAGAGAGAGAGAGAGAGAGAGAGAGAGAGAGAGAGAGAGAGAGAGAGAGAGAGAGAGAGAGAGAGAGAGAGAGAGAGAGAGAGAGAGAGAGAGAGAGAGAGAGAGAGAGAGAGAGAGAGAGAGAGAGAGAGAGAGAGATATTGACGATCTTGACAAGCGATAACAAAACATTAATAAACCCTTTATGTGGGTCCACTATGGATCCAAACTAGTCCATTTGATAAATATCAACATTACTCAAGATATACAGTAGAATTCTTCACATTATTGTGTAACTCTTGTTATACAGTAGGGTTATTATGTAATGCTCTACTAATATTCTAGGTTATGGTTGAACACTTCAGACAGCACTTTTCTCTGACTCACCCACTCTGCAGAAGGGTCCCTCCCAGCCGGTGCTGCAGCAACACTTCCCGGTGGGGGTGCAGTGTCCGTTCTTACACTGCCGTGAGCAGGCCGTTCCCAGCAGCTCCGGGGCCTCCACCTGTCTCTGACACTCCTTAGGGGCCGCGGGCCTGCAGGGGCCACACAGGGAGGGCAACGGTCACACACTCTAAAGGCTCAAGCACACTGAGCACTGGCATTACATACGGATATGTGGCCTTTCTTTCACACACACACACACACACACACACACACACACACACACACACACACTAGAGGCAGCAGCAGTGGTGCCATAGCAGCAGAACACTTAACCATGCACAACAGGGAAGAGGAAACGGCTCCACCAGAATGTGCCTTTACAGAACATTGATGTGATGGAAAGGAGTCATGGAGGGATAACGAATGTTTGAGTACGGAGAGACTCTGTGTGTGACAGGGTTCTTTCTGGAATATTCTGTTTCTGGAATGTTGTTAAATGAGTTTTTGAGTATAATAATTCATTTGGAGCATCAGAGGTTGGGAGGCTGGGAGAATGGTGGACTGACTGAATGACTGGACCAGGGTTTTATTTCCACTGAGGACATGAGGCTCTCTGTTTTCCATACCACTACCACTGTGTGTGTGTGTGTGTGTGTGTGTGTGTGTGTGTGTGTGGTGTGTCTAGGCCACCGGGAACAGGCCACCGAGAACAGCCATTTGCTGCTGTAATTCAGCATGACAGGAGACTCATAAACACCATCCACAAACACACACAGATGTAGCACACACCCGCAAACATATCCAACCACACTGCCAACAGGCAGCATACTAAACAGACATATTGTGATCATCTCATAACAAGACAAACATTGAACACACGCACTGGCCCAAAGGAGGCTTAGAGTATGATCATTTCATATCACGCTCCAGCCTGGGCTCAAAAACCTGGAAATAATATAGCAGCGTTCTACGTGATGGAATTAAAATGTGAATTGCCTGTTAGCTTGTGTGTGTTCCTGTGTGTGTGGATGGGGCCAAACAGCATCGACTAATGAGGCAAGACAAGCCTCAGCCAGGCAGTGTATTGACATATCCATCAGGCACTCACACACACACACACACACACACACACACACACACACACACACACACACACACACACACACACACACACACACACACACACACACACACACACACACACACACAGTGGTAGTGGTATGGAAAACAGTGAGCCTGGTGGAGGGCCTACGGAGTGGTCAGTGCATGCGTGTAGAGTCTGTTTTGATGATAATGATGCGAGTGTGTGTGTGTGCCTGCTGGACTCTCTGCCTGCTGGACTCTCTGCCTGCTGAACTCTCTGGGTGCTGTAGAGACCTAATGCTGTAGATAAATAACGCTGAGAGATATCAAATCAAATTTATTTATATAGCCCTTCGTACATCAGCTGATATCTCAAAGTGCTGTACAGAAACCCAGCCTAAAACCCCAAACAGCAAGCAATGCAGGTGTAGAAGCACGATAATGCTGTAGAGACATTTAATGCTATAGCGAGATAATCCTGGACAGAATATAATGCTCTAAATAGATAATGCTGTAGAGAGCTAAAGCTGGGGAGAGCTCTAATGCTGTAGAGAGCTAAAGCTGGGGAGAGCTCTAAGGCTGTAGAGAGATAATGCTGGGGAGACCTCTAATGCTGTAGAGAGATAATGCTGGGGAGACCTCTAATGCTGTAGAGAGATAATGCTGGGGAGACCTCTAATGCTGTAGAGAGATAAAGCTGGGGAGAGCTCTAATGCTGTAGAGAGATAATGCTGGGGAGACCTCTAATGCTGTAGAGAGATAATGCTGGGGAGACCTCTAATGCTGTAGAGAGATAATGCTATAGAGAAATAATGCTATAGAGATCTAATGACCAATGGACAGACAGGAGCCACAACTGAATGTGATATTGGGGTCTGGTTGTGAATGAACTGACTTACTGACTGTGGTTGGTTAGTGCTCAAAGGAGGGGCTCCTGGCCTGTGTTGTGTGTGTGAGTGAGTTAGGGGGTCCTGGTCAGGGTTCTGGGGGTATGTGAGTGGGGTGTCAAGACACCGTGGTTGGGAGAGTGTTGTTCTGACAGCCACATTGACTGATGGCAGTCCCGGGGCAGTACCAGAGCCTAAAGGGGGTCTCTAGAGGGGTGGGGGGCGATTCCCATGCTCCGCTCCCCTCAGAACCCACCCAACCCTGTGCCTTTTCTCATCCACACTCTGGGCCTTTGTTGTGACAGGCTGCACGTAGTTAAAACAGAGAGAAGGAGGGACAGAAAGAGAGAGGGTGGGAGAGTGATGGAGTTGAGAGAAAGAGACCAGGGTGAGAGAGAGAGAAAAGGGGGACAGCTAGTCCCTGGAGGATTGGGGTACAACACTGTTAATAGTGTCAGGCGGGCAGGGGTCAGCCACGGCTATTGCCCCTCATCAGTTTGTATTAGTACCATGGGTGGCCATGGTCCCGGGTGAAAACAACACCTGCCTGAGCGCCACTTGACAAAGGCAGCTGGGTCAACAGGCACTGTGGGAATGTATAAACTCGGCGAGGACACTTGCATAAAACACAGACTGATGAAGACTGATAAATTAAAGGAGGGCCGCTTATTAGTTTGAGTGGCCACGGGGCTGGGCCAGGCTGGTCCCAGTGATTTATATATACACTAGATGACTGATAGGGGGTGCTGTTTTGAAGCCCCCTGAACCTCCATCTTGGCACTCCCTCACATTGTAATTTTTTGGGGGAGCTTTAGACATGCATTTATTAATGTCAACATTCGTTTTGCCACATTCATTGTATTACAGACACCTTAATGCATAATCTTGAATTATATTATGTGAGCTAAACATAAAAATAAAAAAATATATAAAAACATTTTCTTTAAAGTATATATATTTTTTATTACTAATGTTACTGTCCCCGCTACAACAAAAAAATATTTCAATACATGTAATTTTGACCTTAAAACATTTAATTGAAATACTGTAGAATTCCATGAATTCCTATGAAGGACTGCTCCTACTGGGGGGAGTGCCAATATGGCCGACCGGTGGCTTCAAAAACCTCTCAATGGCCAATACATATCATCAGCCATCTAGGGTTTGTATACATTATTGGCTGGTTCCCAACACTCTTAGAAAAAAGGGTTCCAAAGGGCTTCTTGGGCTGTCCCCATAGGAGAACCCTTTTTGGTTACATGTAGAACCTTTTTAGAACCATTTAGAACCCTCCGTGTTCTACCTGGAACCATACAGCGTTCTTCAAACGGTTCTCAAATGTGGACAGCCGAAGAACCCTTTTAGGTTCTAGATAGCTTCTTTTTTTCAAAGTGTAGTCCTAGTGGCTGGAGGGAGGCGGGGTGGTGGTGGGGTGGAGGGATGTATGGAACTCTGCTTGGCTCAGCTGCCTCCCTTCCCACCTCCCCCTTTTTTCCAGAACAGGAGACAGCCAGGGACCATATGCTGAGCCTGATCCCTGATCAGCTCCCTCTTACTCACAACACAGCCCTCTTTATAACATCTCACCGCCTCAAAAGTCACCCCAGATCAAATCATACAGCTGATTGATATAGGGGATGCTATTAGTGAGGGATACTCTAACGACTATCAGATTTATTTCACTTAAAGCTTTGATAGTGATGGGTGGCTGGTAGCCTGGGAGTTGGTGGGGAGGGTTTTTGGGAAGGAATGTGTTGGGGCTATGTGCTGGGGCTTGCTTGATTGGCATGAGGTGTATGTGAAAAAAAAGCCCTGGAGTGGTGTACATTGTGCCTCCACAACAATGGCTAAATCAAACGGCCCAGTGTGAGTCCTTTGGCTGTTTTGTCATCCGGCTCCATTGTTTGGGGGCTTCTTTGTGGTTTCATCCCTTGTTTTAATTGTGTCAGAAATGTACTGTGTATTGTAGGAGCCAGGGCCATTCAGTGGAGCAGCTTTGTCAAGGGCAGGACCACAGTAGTGCAGCAGCAAGATTTAGGAGGGACATCTGAATAAAAGAGCTGGCTTTTTTTAGCCAGCATATCGGGAGCTGGGAGCTACCGTACCACACACACTGAACACGCATGCACGCACGCACACCTCCCTGCTCCTTCTCCCCAGTGCGTCCTGTAATTTGTGACTTCCATAGTGACTTCATAAAGGAGAGCCCTATTCTATGTCCACTGGGTCTTCTCAACCTCTTTACTCAACACAATTCAACCAGAGGACTGCACCTGACTCAATTAAACCCTAAATTGTGTGAAAAGTATTTTATGACACAGGAGAACCATTTCCTCCCTCTTTGGATAAAAGCCTGTTTAGATGGAAAGACAACCTGTTTTATCACCGTTATCAGCAGGAGTTCTTACTGTTTCAACTGTCTCTCCCCCCATTCAGGTTCCAGATGGAATCGTGAGGACTGGATAGAATTTGGTTTTGAATAAAACGTGGCTCTGTCCCTTCCATTCTTATACGCGATAAACAACCTGGCAGTTACATACTGTACAGCTTTACAATGTGGCCAGTGACATCCTCCCCCACATAACCAACCCACCCAATACCCAGAGGCGGTGTTTGTTTGTGTCTCTTCTCTCTCAAGGAATAAAACCCTCCTCCTCCTCTGCTTCTAAATGGATGTTAGCACCAGAAATAAATAAAAGTCTCTCTCTCTCCCATGGGGACCTCTGACTGCGTGTGGCAGGGCAATTGAGATAAGACATATTCAATGAAGCATTGCATGTCTCAATCAGACATTATACTGATCTAATTATAGAAAGAGGGGAAAAGGAAAACATTTAAAACAGAGCTGAAACCCGTTGAAGCCTTGGGGAAGACGGCATATCGTGTGTGTGTGTGTGTGTGTGTGATGCATATGGACTAGGTTTGAATCCCGGGCAAGGGATTTTTAAACAGCTCTGTCTCCTTCCACAGTAGAGCCAGTAAACAATGCCACATGATCCTACTCTGCCTCTGTGTTGTATATTTAGAAATGAAATCTCTCTCAGTACAGAATTTCCACGACAGTGTCCACATGGGACAGAGACAACGTATAATGATGTTACTGAGACGCATGGTGGCCTATTTATTATTGGACAATACCCGACTGACAAACAAATACCTACAAATGAAGTCAGCGCGCTGCCGGGACGTGTGTTTACCCCAAAACATTGCAGGGGGGTTTAGGTGATACTCCTCTTTCACTCCCCTCCCCAGCCTCCTACCTCCTAAAGCCCCCTCCTCTTCCCCAAACATACATGGTAATGAAAACACCATGTGGGTGGATGGTGGATGTTGTGGGACCCCCGGACCACCACAGGCTCGCCTCTCAGAAATACAAGTCTTCTGTAAAGGAGGAGGGTGAGGGGGCGCCAGGTACCCCAGAATGGGTAGAGGAGGACGGGTGGCCCATCAGACGTGATAACGCAGCAAGGTCAGAAACGTTAGCTGCCTCCATCCCTCCCCCTCCTCCCTGTAACGAGATACTAATAGCGAAGTGAGTGAGTGTGTGTGTGTGCGCGCATAGAAGCCGGACTCCCAGCACCACACAGGCCACTGTACAGACTAAACAAAATATGGGTGGAAAGAATTGTTGTTTGGGAAAAATGTGTCGAGCCAAAAACCATAAATAAAATGTTGAGCGGAGCAGCAAGGGGCCCGTAGAAACATCTGTGGCGTAATTAACTGTGACTTGGTTGGTACTGTCAACACCTTCGCAATAATTAGCCAGGGATCTGTTTCTATTGTCCCACACAGGCAAGCACACATACATGCAAGCACACACACACACACACGCAAGCACACACACACACACACACACACACACACACACACACACTCCAATAAAGTGAAATGGACTTAAGAAAACATTATTCTGTCTCCTTCCTGGACTTAACTCCCACTGTAAGCCCAGTGTTTTTAGATGCTCCACATGCCTCCCTGACAACTTCACTTAAGCTGAAGGACCTAAACCTACATGAGGATCTCTAGTTCTCCATTCCGTCGTGCTGAAAAGGGGGACTGGATGATTTCTGGGTGGCTGAGGGTGGAAAGACACAGCTTGAGGAGCGATTGGTTTGAATTAGAAAGTGAGAGGATCTGGTTGTGTTCAATGTAATTTCTCATGATTCAGACTATATATCAATGACATTCATGTCTCAGATGTTGGCTGCGGTGGAGGGGGACCTCATACACCCCGTATACGTACCTCCTGGTGTGCTGGGTTTTTCACATGTACTAGGCTTGACGCAAACATCATTTGTTAAAGATTCATGATTATCGAAAATATTGAATAGAGTAAAACACAGGGTAAAATGTTTAGCAAGCATACAACAACGATTAACAGGCAACCATCTCCTCTAGTAATATTTATCACCAGAAACTCCAGCACATTATCAGCTGTGTGCGACCTGGATTGTTGGGACGCAGCGGGGCACATTGTTGGGACACAGCATCCCTTCATCAAAACCCAAACCACCAGATATTCCAGTCACATGTAACAAATCCCTCCCTACGACTATGAGGAAAACATTACCACTCATCGACAGGTGCCCTCCGTTCTCTCCAGGAGTGTATAAGCAGCCCTGTCAAACGCTACGAAAATACCCAGCGAGCCACGTGTGCTCTCTCCTCGCTCTCTCTCTCTCTCTCCTCCCTCTCCTCACTATCCTCTCTCTCTTTCGTCTCTCCTATCTTCCCTCACTCTCTAACAGGGCCTGTTGGTAGTGCTGGTGTTAGAAACGGTATGCTTACTCTCCAATTACCACTCTGAGATTTGTGTTGGCCGGGGAACCGGCCGGATAAGAGCCCTGGTGTGTGTGTGTGTGTGTGTGTGTGTGTGTGTGTGTGTGATGTATTGAAGAGGTGTAGAAAACAAGGGGTGGAGGGAGGTGTGAACCCCCTCTCTCTGTGAAGTTGTGATCCTGCACTGCCACTATATCTGCTATGTGTAGGTATATGGGCAGGCCACATGCACACACGCACACAAAGAAAGTTGTGTTCTTTACCTTTTAGGGTCCACTAGCTTGTAGAGCTTCCCACTGTGTGACTGAGCCATGATTTTACTGGTGGCCAGGATGTACACTTCACCTGGGGGTGAGGAGAACAGGGGTTAAATGGGAAATGTAGTCCAGGCATCAGCCCTATCTAGAGAGAGCAAATAAGAGAAAAGACGAAGCGAGAGAGAGAGAGAGAGAGAGAGAGAGAGAGAGAGAGAGAGAGAGAGAGAAGAAGGACAACCAGTTAAGAAGCCTTGTTGCCACAAGAAAAGTGCATCCTGTGAAGACCAGCATTGTAAATACAACCCATATGCTTATTTATTTTATCTATTTGCACATAATTTGATATTTGTAACGTCTTTCTTTTTGGAACTTTTGTGAGTGTAATATTAACTGTTAATTTGTATCGTTTATTTCACTTTTGTTTATTATCTAGTTCACTTGCTTTGGAAATGTTAACATACAGTTGAAGTCGGAAGTTTACATACACCTTAGCCAAATACATTTAAATCCGTTTTCATAATTCCTGACATTTAATCCTAGTAAAAATTCCCTGTCTTAGGTCAGTTAGGATCACCACTTTATTTTAAGAATGTGAAATGTCAGAATAATAGTAGAGAGAACCATATACTTCAGCTTTTATTTCTTTCATCACATTCCCAGTGGGTCAGAAGTTTACGTACACTCAATTCGTATTTGGTAGCATTGCCTTTAAATTGTTTAACTTGGGTCAAACGTTTCGGGTAGCCTACAAGCTTCCCGTAATAGGTTGGGTGAATTTTGGCCCATTCCTCCTGACAGAGCTGGTGTAACTGAGTCAGGTTTGTAGGCATCCTTGCTCACACACGCTTTTTAATTTCTTCCCACAAATTGTCTATAGGATTGAGATCAGGGCTTTCTGATGGCCACTCCAATACCTTGACTTTGTTGTCCTTAAGCCATTATGTCACAACTTTAGAAGTATGCTTGGGGTCATTGTCCATTTGGAAGACCCATTTGCGACCAAGCTTTAACTTCCTGACCGATGTCTTGAGATGTTGCTTCAATATTTCCCCATAATTTTCACCCCTCATGATGCCATCTATTTTGTGAAGAGCACCAGTCCCCCCTGCAGCAAAGCACCCCCATAACATGATGCTACTACTCCCGTGCTTCACAGTTTGGATGGTGTTCTTCGGCTTGCAAGCCTCCCCCTTTTTCCTCCAAACATAACGTTGGTCATTATGGCCAAAAAGTTATATTTTTGTTTCATCAGACCAGAGGACATTTCTCCAAAAAGTACGATCTTTGTTCCCATGTGCAGTTGCAAACCGCAGTCTGGCTTTTTTATGCAGGTTTTGGAGCAGTGGCTTCTTCCTTGCTGAGGTGCCTTTACGGTTATGTCAATATAGGACTTGTTTCACTGTGGATATAGATACTTTTGTACCCGTTTCCTCCAGCATCTTCACAAGGTCCTTTGGTGTTGTTCTGGGATTGACTTGCAATTTTCGCACCAAAGTACGTTCATCTCTAGGAGACCGAACGCGTCTCCTTCCTGAGCGGTATGACGGCTACGTGGTCCCATGGTGTTTATACTTGCGTACTATTGTTTGTATAGATGAACGTGGTACCTTCAGGCATTTAGAAATTGCTCCCAAGGATGAACCAGACTTGTGGAGGTCTACAAGGTCTTGGCTGATTTCTTTTGATTTTCCCATGATGGCAAGCAAAAGAGGCACTGAGTTTGAAGGTAGGCCTTGAAATATATCCACAGGTACACCTACAATTGACTCAAATTATGCCAATTAGCCTATCAGAAGCTTCTAAAGCCATGACATAATTTTCTGGAATTTTCCAAGCTGTTTATAGGCAGAGTCAACTTAGTGTATGTAAACTTCTGACCCACTGGAATTGTGATACAGTGAATTACAAGTGAAATAATCTGTCTGTAAACAATTGTTGGAAAAATGACTTGTGTCATGCACAACGTAGATGTCCTAACCGACTTTCCAAAACTATAGTTTGTTAACAAGAAATTTGTGGAGTGGTTGAAAAACAAGTTTTAATGACTCCAACATAAGTGTATGCAAACTTCCAAATTCAACTGTTTGCTTCCCATGCCAATAGACCCCTTAAAATTATATTGAAATTGAGAGAGAAACAGAGAGAAAATAAGAGAAGAGGCCCTGCTCAGGGTCCCTGCAGCGCTGCACTTGCCATGGGACTTGTGAGAGAGTGAGTATCACGGGACAACTGAATACTCCTGACTGGAACCAGGCGAGTCATTTAATGAGGAGCAAGCCCACAACACGGCTCCATAAGAGGACAAATTGTAAACATGTGTCAATGGGGCCCTGTTGTGGGAAGCCAGCCCAGCTCAGCACAGCCCTCCACCATTCGCCTACCCACACACCATTTACAAATCATGAACAAAAGCAAAAATCTTCAACTAACACCACGCCAAGATACTGGCAAGTCCCATGGTTAACCCTGTGTGCCCGTTGTATGCCAATATGGATAATTAGTTTTCTGCAAAACATGAGCTCACAGTGAGTCCTTTTGTCAAATGGGGATACAATGAATTGGGTTCAGTGGGTTTGTTGATGTAGCAAACCTAACCTCACCTAAGATGGTATGACTGGTAGGCTGGTAAACAATAACACAGACCAGAAACATTCATCACCAGGTGGCCAACTACATGCCATATCAGTAGGCTCTTTGAGGCCTGGTGCTATCGTATGGAAATTACCATATAATCCTTCAGGAAGCAGGGAGACTTTAATATCCTGCTGCTGGAACGTGCCATGGAGGAAAGGTGACACGGAGGGAAGGGATGGAGGTATTAGTTCCCCTCACACAGCGTGTGTGACCTCTGTTGGTTTTCTGGTCCAATATCATGAATATCACTCGAATAACGGCTTGAATTTGAGACTCCGAGGAAGTTTTTCCCCTCACTTCCTAATCTCGGAAACTCAATTGGAGCAGTCTTGTTTCTAAACCCAACCGAGTGGAAACATGTTGAACATTGACATCGCACCCCAGGGATGTACTATGTAAATACATGTACCATTGTTCCATATACAATGCCCCAATGATTCTGAACTAGAGTTTTCCACAGTTTTGACATCTGTCATTGGGTGTAAACACGGATTTCAGGATGGCTTGACACTCTGCAATCTATCTTCTGCATCCAGACCCTTTGTTGACAAAAGCTGTCACTCATAACATCAGCTCAGATGTAGAGAGACACCCAGAAACACACAGAAATTGACATATAATAATGTGGCTATACATGTAGGGGCCAGCCTTTAGACTAGAGAGTTGGGTTGGATCCCAAATGGCACCCTATTCCCTATTTAGTGCGCTACTTTCATAGTGCTCTGGTCAAAAAGTACTGCACTATATTGGGAATAGGGTGCCATTTGGGAAACAACTTTTGTGCTGGTTCTACTGACCTAGTTGGTCCTCTCCGAAGCCCAGGATATGTCCCACCAGAGCGGAGCCACAGGAGCTGCTGGTCCCCAGACACAGAGCTTTCTCCTGCCACTGGTCCCTCGCTGCCCCTGAGCCCTTCTGGAGGATCCGCAGGTTCCTGAAACGCACACACACGCGCACACACAAAAGCACAGCACAACATCAGCACACTGTTACAGTAATACTAGCATTAAGCACAGGTCAGGGGTCAGCAAAAACGGCACATTGTTTCCTTCTAGGTCACAGCACAACAGTCTTGTGTTTCAGTGCCTTAGTGTGCATGAAGTCTTTTGGTTTCCAAATAAACATGATGCCAAAATCCTCCTCGCCCTTTCACAACAACGTGCCCTTCAAAAACTGTAATGAGACTAAGTAGCTGCGAGTCATTTTTCCAAACACATTGCCATGATGTCTCAATAGCGTACTTCCTTCAGCGTCTTTATTTCCTTTGTTTATTCAAGAGGCGAGGTTTGACTTCAGCGAGAGAGGAAGATTAATTATCAACCAATGAGACGTGTGAACAACACGAGGCCGTAGCCAAACGGACCAACCAACCGGGGCAGGAAATCACGTCTCCATTTACAGTGAATGAGCCTGAGCAGTAGTAGTGTCAGTAATGTGATAGTAATGTTTTCCCCCCAACGTGGATGGAACACTGGGTTTATGTTGGCACGGTGACCATGGACAGAATCAGGGGATGGACGTCAATTGGCATAGTGTTTACCTCAGAGTTACGTTCACCATAGCAAAGTTGGGTTACTGAACACAGCTGTTTGTGTTTGTTCAATTCAAAGTCAATGAACACTAGAATCGTTCGAGAACGTTCCAAATGAGAAAACAATGTTTGATTCAAACTAGCTACACATTTAATCTAGATCATTTGACGATAAATAAAAACCCTGTTATAATATTTAGAACTTATAAGCTTACCCGTTCTTGTCTCCGAACACATAGCTCCCGTAGAGCCTTCTGGACTGACAGCCTCTGTAGATGAACCCTCCCACAGGTGCTGCTCCTCCACTGGTCGCCAGGTCAAAGATGGACGCCTCGTTCTCTACAGAAACACACAGATACACAGGCCTCAGATCAGTATCATTAAGATGGACGCCTCGTTCGCTACAGAAACACACAGATACACAGGCCTCAGATCAGTATCATTAAGATGGACGCCTCGTTCTCTACAGAAACACACAGATACACAGGCCTCAGATCAGTATCATTAAGATGGATGCCTCGTTCTCTACATAAACACAGATACACAGAACTCAGATCAGTGTAATTACAGAGGCTGTGCCCCAAATGGCACCCTATTGTCTTTAAAGTGCACTATTCTTTTAACCAAGGCCCATAGAGTTCTGGTCAAAAGTAGTGCACTATACACAGTATATAGTGCCATATGACACTTGTAGATCTCTACAAGCTCCAAAAAACTAATTCAGAATTATTGTGGTATTTTAAGTCAATTTGTGTATCCCTCCAAAAAAATTACTTCTTGGAACATATATAGCATTTGTCAAAAGGTATTATTTTCAGCCTAAGATAGCTGTCATTTGACAGCTTGACCAAAATATGACTAGCTACATCTTAGATATTACACTCATATAATATGGGCGATGCAGGGATTTTCACTCTGTTTATTCCCTACACTCTTAGAAAAAAAAGTTCCAAATTGGTTCTGTGGCTGTTCCCTTAGGAGAACCCTTTTCGATTCAAGGTAGAAGCCCATCTTGGCGTTCTACAAAGGGTGCGCCTATGAGGACAGATGAAAAATCATTTTTGGTTCTAGATAGCACCTTTTTTTCTAAGAGTGTACAATAGTATTCTCTGTGGTGGCAAACATGGCACCAATCCTTCACTCTGCACCTGGAGCTGCCATGGTCGGACCCCAGCCTAATGACTGTGACTCCCTGAGACCTGGAGCTGCCATGGTCAGACCCTAGCCTAATGACTGTGACCCCCTGAGACCTGGAGCTGCCATGGTCAGACCCCAGCCTAATGACTGTGACTCCCTGAGACCTGGAGCTGCCATGGTCGGACCCTAGCCTAATGACTGTGACCCCCTGAGACCTGGAGCTGCCATGGTCAGACCCTAGTCGAATGACTGTGACTCCCTGAGACCTGGAGCTGCCATGGTCAGACCCTAGTCTAATGACTGTGACTCCCTGAGACCTGGAGCTGCCATGGTCAGACCCTAGTCTAATGACTGTGACTCCCTGAGACCTGGAGCTGCCATGGTCGGACCCTAGCCTAATGACTGTGACTCCCTGAGACCTGGAGCTGCCATGGTCAGACCCTAGCCTAATGACTGTGACTCCCTGAGACCTGGAGCTGCCATGGTCGGACCCTAGCCTAATGACTGTGACTCCCTGAGACCTGGGTGTGATTTATGCCCACTCTAATGAGTCCTGTTTTCCCTGTTGGTGTAGGAAGAGAAAAGGATATCCATGTTTACTGCCATCTGTCACGAGTCCATTAGTACGTAGTGGAGGGTGGTTTCAATTACTGTGACTGAGGCCTTGCCTTGTTAAAAACAACTTTGCTAAACTGGATTAAATGTAATGTAGGGCTTTAACCGCCACGATACCTCCTCATTAACATTGAAACTGAACGTATTAAGTGATGGTTGTACTAAATAGCGCAAAAGGTTGATGATGGAGTTTTAGTGTATTTTTGGGACAACATGAATGTAAATCGTTATGTAGTCATTACATGGGAATAATGGACATTATGATGTGAGGAGTTCTCGCCCCTATTAGGGTGTAATCAGATATCAGTAATCAGGTAATGAACTCCACCTCCATCATGGCAATAGTATAATCGGGGCCGGGGTCTGGGTTAATTTGGCCCTACCAGTGATCGTCCTGGGTGAGAGGTGGCCAATGGAATGGGTGGGAGCTTTAAACTAGGCTGAGGGGCTGGGAGGGAGGGGGTTAGGGGGGGTTGTTTTGCGGGTGGCTGAAATAGCACTCATTGTGTGGTTATTAGAACCAAACAAACAGCTCTACATGATTCAAACCAAACATCAGCACTCATTTCTTCATTGTGTTAGAAAGAGTGTTCTGGTGTCGATTATGCTCTTTTGACGTGCACCAAGGAGAATATGAACCCCAGATCCTCATGGCTCTGTTTAGTGTGCTTTCAACTATACTAACCCATCATCAAGATATTCATCGTGGCTGACAACTATAAATCCTAGTCATGGACACAAACTCGCATTCCCCTGGCAACGATATGCGAGGACAAATCGTTTGTGGATCACAATAACTTCTGATACTTTTTAAAATATTTTTTACTCAGACACACTGTGTACTGAACAAGTTGGAGGCTGACCAAATACCTCATTCTCACAACAGGAAAGAATCCAGTTGTGTTCCAAAAAAACAGACATCGTTGTTCTCGTGCAGAACACAGAGTAAAATGAAAGGTTATCCAAAAAGGTCATTTGTGAGGAATTCCATCATATTCTTCCACACTTTCCCAAGGTGAGAGAGGACATGAAATGAGACTGTAAGGCAGACAGAGCTATTTTCATAACAAGCAACATTAATATCCCATTGATGTATTCCAGACAGACTCCTAAAGGGCACTCTCAGGCTCCTAAAGGTCCCAAATGGCAGCCTGTCCACTATAAAGTGCACTCCTTTTAACCAGGGCTCATGCACTCTGTTCAGAAGTAGTGCACTATATAGGGAATAGGGTGCCATTTGGGACACATCCTCAGTGTTGTTAGGGAAAACCATTAGAAGAAGGAACTCACCGTAGTCTTTCCCCTTAGTGATCGCCAGTATTCTCCCTGCAGACGCGTTCCTACCGCTGGCGTCCGTGCACAGGATCAAGAGACTCCCGTTGTTATCCGTATGATGCCGGTCCACGGCACACCTGGGGAAAGACAGGAATGAACGGATAAGTGGGAAAAACATTGGAACGCCATGACACTGTCCATCTGCGATGATGCGTTACTCCCTGAGTGTCACCTTGGGGTGGTTGTGCCACATGATAAAACAGTGGCATGCAACGGGGATACTGTAAATCAATAGCTGCATATCTCACACACCCAGCTACAAGTCAGTAAGATTGATGAACACGTTCTAATGAAACTCATAGCCTAGTACAGTCAATCTATGATCAACCTTTTACCATGTCAAGACACAGAACAACCGAGGCAGTAACACACGGAGTGATCTGATCATGTCCATAGTTGAGAAGATACACACTAGAAAGGAATAGGTGCAACAGTCACTCATAATGAACTGTCACTCAGAATTAACTGTCACTCACAATTAACTGTCGCTCACAATTAAATACGACATACTATATACTAATATTAATATATGAGAAGATACACACACACACCATAGTGAAGTATTGGTGGGATTTTCTGGGTGGGTACAGGTATCAGGTATGTGAAGTATTGGTGGGATTCTCTGGGTAGGTACAGGTATTAGGTATGGCCATGGAGCATTTCACTCACCTGCCTGGGTCATGCAGTCCGTGGGCAAATATTTCTGGTGGCTGGTTGGTGCTGTTGAAGTAGGGGTTGTTCCTGGGTATGGAGTAGGGAGCCGTGCAGCAGTCTGTGTCCACGTCCACCCTCAACACAGACCCTGTGAAATCACTGCAGACAGCACACACAAGAAAGGACAACTGGTTAGTTGGGAGGAAACTGTTGGAGGTGGAAAAACTGTAGCTACTGTCTTGGTTTACTGCTGCCATATTGCTTCATCTTGCCAAATGTTAGAAGACTTACTGTCCTTTAAGTTTTTGGGAAATGGCCTACAGTGGCCTAAAAAATACCAGCAGAAAGATGGCCATAGAAAGATATCCCATAGACAGATACCCATAGAAAGATGTCCATAGAAAGACTCCCATAGACAGATACCCATAGAAAGATGTCCATAGAAAGACTCCCATAGGCAGATAACCATAGAAAGATGGCCATAGAAAGATGCCCATAGAAAGAAGGCCATAGAAAGATACCCATAGAAAGATGGCCATTGAAAGATACCCATAAAAAGATTGCCATAGAAAGATACCCATAGAAAAATGAGAATAGAAAGATGGCCATAGAAATATGAGAATAGAAAGATGGCCATAGAAAGATACCCATAGAAAGATGGCCATAGAAAGATGCCCATAGAAAGAAGGCCATAGAAAGATACAAGATACACATAGAAAGATGGCCATAGAAAGATACCCATAGAAAGATGGCTATAGAAAGATGCCCATAGAAAGATGGCTATAGAAAGATGCCCATAGAAAGAAGGCCATAGAAAGATACCCATAGAAAGATGGCCATTGAAAGATACCCCAAAAAAGATTGCCATAGAAAGATACCCATAGAAAGATGAGAATAGACAGATACCCATAGAAAGGTGTCCATAGAAAGATGTCCATAGAAAGACTCCCATAGACAGATACCCATAGAAAGATGGCCATAGAAAGATACCCATAGAAAGATGGCCATAGAAAGATGCCCATAGAAAGAAGGCCATAGAAAGATACCCATAGAAAGATGAGAATAGAAAGATGCCCATAGAAAGATTCCCATAGAAAGATTCCCATAGAAAGATACCCATAGAAAGATGGCAATAGAAAGATACCCATACTAAAGATTCTGACAGAATGATCCCCACAGACTAATCCCCAAATAGCCTACATATTGCCCTTGACCTTTGACCCCCTGACCACTGGGTCTCACCTAAGGCCGTCCATCTCCTCCATGTCGTCCAGGGTGATCATGCCATCTCCCAGGACGATGTGCAGCAGGCCGTCAGGGCCAAACAGCAGCTGTCCTCCCAGGTGCTTCCTGTGCAGCTCTGCCACTTCTATCAGCATCCGCATGGTCCTACTGTCCACCACATTTGGGTTTTTCCTGATCAACAAAATTAAATTGAAAAGTGTTCGATCAAATGCATTGTTTCTCATATCTTCATACCTCCCCACCATTAGGTTGTGGGATCTTGTTTTCTGTTTAGTTTCTGTAGCTTGACAGAGCTGTGTGCTTTCGTTTTTTGACTTTGTTATTTTGTTTGGTGTCATCAATAGATACGATGTACGCCTACCACGCTGCGCCTTGGTCTCCTTCTACCAACGAGAGCTGTTACACCTAGAGTGTATTGTTTCATATCTCTATGAGAGGAACCTAGAGTGTATTGTTTCATATCTCTATGAGAGGAACCTAGAGTGTATTGTTTTATATCTCTATGAGAGGGACCTAGAGTGTATTGTTTTATATCTCTATGAGGAACCTAGAGTGTATTGTTTCATATCTCTATGAGGAACCTAGAGTGTATTGTTTCATATCTCTATGAGGAACCTAGAGTGTATTGTTTTATATCTCTATGAGAGGAACCTAGAGTGTATTGTTTCATATCTCTATGAGAGGAACCTGGAGGGTATTGTTTTATATCTCTATGAGAAACCTAGAGTGTATTGTTTTATATCTCTATGAGAGGAACCTAGAGTGTATTGTTTTATATCTCTATGAGGAACCTAGAGTGTATTGTCTCATATCTCTATGAGAGGAACCTAGAGGGTATTGTTTTAAAACTCTATGAGAGGAACCTAGAGTGTATTGTTTTACATCTCTATGAGAGGAACCTAGAGTGTATTGTTTTATATCTCTATGAGGAACCTAGAGTGTATTGTTTTATATCTCTATGAGGAACCTAGAGTGTATTGTTTCATATCTCTATGAGGAACCTAGAGTGTATTGTTTCATATCTCTATGATTAACCTAGAGTGTATTGTTTCATATCTCTATGAGGAACCTAGAGTGTATTGTTTCATATCTCTATGAGAGGAACCTAGAGTGTATTGTTTCATATCTCTATGAGAGGAACCTAGAGTGTATTGTTTTATATCTCTATGAGGAACCTAGAGTGTATTGTTTTATATCTCTATGAGAGGAACCTAGAGTGTATTGTTTCATATCTCTATGAGGAACCTAGAGTGTATTGTTTTATATCTCTATGAGAAACCTAGAGTGTATTGTTTTATATCTCTATGAGAGGAACCTAGAGTGTATTGTTTTATATCTCTATGAGGAACCTAGAGTGTATTGTTTCATATCTCTATGAGAGGAACCTAGAGGGTATTGTTTTAAAACTCTATGAGAGGAACCTAGAGTGTATTGTTTTACATCTCTATGAGAGGAACCTAGAGTGTATTGTTTTATATCTCTATGAGGAACCTAGAGTGTATTGTTTTATATCTCTATGAGGAACCTAGAGTGTATTGTTTCATATCTCTATGAGGAACCTAGAGTGTATTGTTTCATATCTCTATGATTAACCTAGAGTGTATTGTTTCATATCTCTATGAGGAACCTAGAGTGTATTGTTTCATATCTCTATGAGAGGAACCTAGAGTGTATTGTTTCATATCTCTATGAGAGGAACCTAGAGTGTATTGTTTTATATCTCTATGAGGAACCTAGAGTGTATTGTTTTATATCTCTATGAGAGGAACCTAGAGTGTATTGTTTCATATCTCTATGAGGAACCTAGAGTGTATTGTTTTATATCTCTATGAGAAACCTAGAGTGTATTGTTTTATATCTCTATGAGAGGAACCTAGAGTGTATTGTTTTATATCTCTATGAGGAACCTAGAGTGTATTGTTTCATATCTCTATGAGAGGAACCTAGAGGGTATTGTTTTAAAACTCTATGAGAGGAACCTAGAGTGTATTGTTTTACATCTCTATGAGAGGAACCTAGAGTGTATTGTTTTATATCTCTATGAGGAACCTAGAGTGTATTGTTTTATATCTCTATGAGGAACCTAGAGTGTATTGTTTCATATCTCTATGAGGAACCTAGAGTGTATTGTTTCATATCTCTATGATTAACCTAGAGTGTATTGTTTCATATCTCTATGAGGAACCTAGAGTGTATTGTTTCATATCTCTATGAGAGGAACCTAGAGTGTATTGTTTCATATCTCTATGAGAGGAACCTAGAGTGTATTGTTTTATATCTCTATGAGAGGAACCTAGAGTGTATTGTTTTATATATCTATGAGAGGAACCTAGAGTGTATTGTTTCATATCTCTATGAGAGGAACCTAGAGTGTATTGTCAGAGGCTTGCGTGATGCTTCAATACATTCCATACCAAGGGTGGACAGTCTTAGGGGTCATAGTGTGTGCATGCTTTTTCTCCAACCAAGTCCTAACACACCCATGCATTAACCAAAATGAGCCCTAAACATATGTTGACACTATTGGGGCCTACTACACATATTGAGACAAAAGGTAAAGAACGTTTGAGACGTATATTTAAAGGATGTCCTGATTAAACAGAGAGGTGCTCATGTAATGCCTGGATGGGAAAAATAGCAATTATGTACGTGAGTAAGATGATACCACTGCAGGAGAAAATTCTGACATGTAAAAACAAGCTAACTCACCGACAACACGCCAACGAGAAGAGTGTTTAATGAGCTTGTTGTCTGGAGACATTGGGTTTTAGATTTGACGCTTCATTAAAGCTCAGAGTTAGGACGTTATTACGATGTTGGGGTGAATCTCAACTCAAAGCTGTAACTCAAACCCATAAAGTGATGTCTTTCCAAGTCCAGAGAAAAGATTTGGCTTCATGTTAACAGCCACAAAATGTTTAATGATGTGTTATTTTGGGCAGGGTATTTAGACAGAGAGGTTCTTATTATTTTCCTTCAGGGTCGTTACTCTGCCAGGAAGAGATGGACTATTTCACACTGAGTGACATACAAATACCAACGCAATGGCTCCTCCTCAAAACGCCAGCACCGCCAAGATTATAACAGTTTGAAAAATGAAGTCTTTAAACCGAGCCATACAGTGATTATAATAATAAAAACGTAATACTTTAACTAGTATAGTTACGAGAAGTTTGTTTTGTTAATCACGGATTGTTGTGCAACGGAGCTCTGGTATATCACCTGCAGAGCCACAAACATCTACAGTTGTCATTAGCGGCCATTTTCAGTTTTCAATAAAAGCAAAAGCTGTCAACGTCAGAAAACACGTTTCACTGTGCAGGACTTGACTTGGCAGCTAGCCGGCACAGGCTCCATTCAAAACTCACTAGAAAATAAACATTTCCTGTTCATCAACTGTACCGTATACTAGTGATGGTGAACAAAATAGTTGTTACATATCGGGATATTATTTTTGACGATGTATGGTATTGTTTTGACAGTATCACAATGTTATTTGTGTTCTAGTTGGCTGTACCTGCTCCAAAACTCCAGGATTTTCCCCTCATAGCTTGTTCTCCATCTTCTTTTTAAATAGGGAGCCAAGATGTTTTCAGCACTTTTATTTTCCTGACTGATCAAGACTCGTGTTCTCATGGCTCTCTCTCTCTTGTCTCTCTGCAGCAGACATATGGTGAGCAATAGGTTTGAAACTTCGAATAACATTGCAATGAAATTACAGTGCGAATCGCAATAAATATCATATCGGCACCTAAGTATCATGATAATATCGTATTGTGAGGTCCCTGGAAATTCCCAGCCCTACTTTATACCTGCAAACATTTATCTCAGGAATATCGACACTGAAATCCATCTTATTTAGGCTTTGCTTGTTTCTGCATCGTCATTGGTTGAACCATGTGTGGTCAATGAATGTATCTAGGGGGTGGTTGGTTTGGTTTCTCCTATTTTACCTGGAGACGGTGCCCACAGGACATAGATGTCAATTCAACGTTTATTCAACTTTGGTTCAATGTAATTTCACAGATTTTACCTGGAGACGGTGTACTCGACCACACGCAGGACGTTTCTGTACTATCAGTGGTTGAACCGTAAATGGTAAATGTTTGGCATGGGTTTCTCCACTAGTTACCTGGAGACGGTGTACTCGACCACGCGCAGAATGTGGTCGTGCGGTCCGATGGCCCAGCGCTCCTGGTTGGTGGTGTAGGAGACGTACAGCTTGCCGTTCTTCTTGTAATTGGGGTGGAATGTGAGACCTAGCAGACCCCTTTCATCTCCTGCCTGCAGTCAGAGGACAAATATAAAGGACCAACAAGTTAATTATGTCCCTACTTTTTCTTTCTTTCTTTCTTTCTTTCTTTCTTTCTTTCTTTCTTTCTTTCTTTCTTTCTTTCTTTCTTTCTGCTGCTTGTGCTGTAGTAACTAAAGTCAAAGCCAACCTATAAACCACAGCCAATCACCCTTCACATTGTCAATTTCTCTCTACTTTTCTCACTATATTTCTTTCTCTCTCGTCTCCTTCCATCTTGGTCTCTGTAGATACCCAGTGCCCACCCCTCCCAACCGAATCCCCCTCTTCTGTCCTCCCCACATACCGTACCTCCACTACCGCCCTCATTGACTACTGCATTACAAACCATTATAAAACATTTGACTCCAGCCAGTGCTCCCCCTCGATCCTCCTCCAGCCCACCCCACCCCAGCCCAGCCCAGCCCTCTCTCTCTCTCTCTCCAGCTTGTCCTCGGGGCCCCTGCGACGCCCAGGCCATCCCGGCGGCCTCCATTGTCCGGTGATTTGTGTGTGTAATCTTTGGGGGATATCCGTGAATGCTATGCTGAGTGGCTGAAAGAATTTATTAGCTCACTCGTAGTTCATAGAGAACACAAAAGTGCAGAGTCCTTCAGCCCCCCCCCCCCCCCTCCCTCCCGCCGCACCATGCAAAATTTGAGGACAGAGATGGAGGGGGGAAGAGAAAGAGAACCTAAACAAGGACAGGGCTCCCTGCACCCAGTGTCTTGGCAACATGTTTAGAAACCATCTAAATTGCTTGTGTAATACGTAAACCTTTGTCTCACCCCGGAGGCAGCTACATCAGTCACAACTCTGGTGGTCCTCCCATCATAGTTAGCTGTAATAAGCAGCTATAGCATTTCAGTCCCTAGGCAATGCAATCAGGTCTTTGTGTTTCTCTCTCTCCCTCTCTTAACAAAAGAATGAACAGAATGCCAGGCTTAGGTGTTAACGATGTTTAAAACGTGCCCCCTTACATTTTTGGCCATATGTTGTTGTCCCCCCCTCTCCAAAACAGCTCAACCCCCATTCCTCCCTCAATAACAGAAGCATTGATGCTGGCTGGCGTGGATGCAAAAATCGACCTCAAAACCCCCTAGAATGGCTACCTCACTGAAGGAGGCAAACCAGCAGCATCAACATCAGCCAGAATCAATGCCGATCTGCCTGCGTCAACCTCTTGGAATTCCCTCTCAAAATATTTAAAAAGGAATTTAGGCAAAGAGAGCGAGGAGGTCTGGCCTTTGTGTTAGGCCTACAGTGTGGAGGCATTAGCAGAGGTGTAGTCCCGGGTCACAGGCCAAGCAACACAGATCATAAATTGGTTAAAGTGTACTGGATCCCCCAGAAACTGTTTGGACGGCGAAGGGCAGAACCCAGTCAAACATTCCAATGGAATGTGATGTCCGTGTCGTCAGCCCTGTTCTGTACGAGCTAGGCCTACAGTGATCAGACACCGGGGTCCTTTCAATACCACCGTTAAGATAAAAAATGCGAACGTTGACGAATAAATAAGAGTTCCTCTCGACGAGAATTTATGAGAACTACTCAATGTAAATTCCGGTGTTGCTCAAAATAACAGGATTTATGTGGGGTTGGTAGTGAGTCCAATAAACTGCACATTGACAGTAATGAGTGGGACATGATTCTAGTTTGCCACAGACAACCATTCCCGTCCCTCACCTTAAAATGATTGACCCATATGTCAGATTTGGGATGCAGTGACCCGAATTCCCCCCATAAACACTGGGAAGGAGCGGGTCAACACAAGAATTCCAAAAGGAAGGAGCTGTTTGATCTTCAGCTAAAAGACCACTAAAACACAGAGGCGGTAAATGGGCTGAAATATTAGCTCTCTCGCTAATGACTGCTCGTCATAACCAGAAGGCATACGGACGGCAGCAGCGCTAACACCAGGTCATAAGAAACAAACACTTGGAAACTAGGCCTGAGTTCCAAATGGCACCCTATTCCCTACATAGCGCACTACTTTTGGCCCAAACCCGCTAGGGAATAGGATGCCATTTGGGACACACCCCAATTCAATCTTAACTCCTGATTAGGAGAAGAGAAAAAATACCTTGGCAGATGCATCGCTATCAAATTACTGCCAAAGCTACAGCAGACATACTGTTGACAATGTAAGTAGGCAGCTCTGCTCCAAGTGATAGACAAAAGAACTCATTTGAAGTGTTTGTGTGTTGAGTATTAGTTCCAGTTAAAATATAAACAAAGTGAGGTTTCACTATCTTCCTGCTCTACTGTGCGGAGTTATTTAGAGGAGAGGTACTGGGTGTACTGCAGTGGAGGCTGGTGGGAGGAGCTATAGGAGGACGTGCTCATTGTAATGGCTGGAATGGAATCAATGGAACGGAGTCAAACGGGGTTTCTATATGTTTGATCTGTTTGATACTGTTCCATTAATTCCATTCCAGCCATTACAATGAGCCCACCTCCTATAGCTCCTCCCACTAGCCTCCTACAGGTCCTCTGACCACCCCCTTTTCTGGTCATGGGAGAACAAAGCCTAGTAGCAGGGGGGGACAATGGCCATCGATGATGTCATTGTGACACCTCTGTCAGGCCCTCCACAAATCACTTCAACGCCTTGACTTGAAAACAAGCTTCCCTCCTTTTCTCCTTAAACTGTTCTTCTCCTTCTCCTTCCTTTTTTACGACCACCATCATTCTTCCTCCCAGTGTGGTAGTGGGCTCTGGTGGAATCTCAAGGGGCTGTGTCTGTCTGTCTGTCTGTCTGTCTGTCTGTCTGTCTGTCTGTCTGTTGATGCTCCACCAACACCTGCCTCCAGATTCACAGCGTAGGCCGGACATTGTTCTTCCGTTTTTGGCCGTTGTTTTTGGTGTCAAGAGCCAGGCGAGGCAGAGTTGGAGTTCTCACCAGAACATCAGCAGCATTCCATAGAGCTGTGGAACGGGAGCCGGAGCAGGGAGCGGAGCATAGTGAGTGGCTACCGTTTCCAATCCCGCCAGGCAGCTGCCTTTCTGTTCCATGATGCATGGTTTGGCTCCCTGCATTGTTAGCCCAGCGCCTTTTGATCCTCATTGGCTCTGGCAATCCTCACAAAAATACATTCCACTACGAGGAGAGCTGATTGGAGAAAAACAATGCAGTCCCTTTTACCTCAAAGGCAATCTGAAATGTTCACACTCATTCAGCCCCCCACCTCCCCCTGGTTACTCCAGCACAATGAAACCAGGGAGCCAAGTCAACCCCCCCCCCCCCCCCCCCCCACCTGTTAACACACATTAATCCTATGACAAGGTCGGAGCTTAGACCAGAGATCACTCAGTCTCATAACGAAGGGAGAGGGGAGAAAAAACTAAAGAGACCAAACCACCCAGCCCAATCAGATTGGATGCAAAACCACTTTTATAATGGAGGAGGCAGCCAGGCAATTTCCTGTATCACACGACATGTCGGCCAACAGAGTAATGTTTTGGGTCTACGACTCCATCTTGATAAACTACGACTTTCACTGAACTTTCTCTTGACGTAATCCAGCGTATGTTCCTCTTCCCATTACATAAATAGGATAACAGTAAGATTAACATTGCTGCCCCCCCTCCTTCAGTATCAGCGCTTCAGTTCTCAGAGGGAGTCAACAGTAGGAGTAAGAGCTAATTTATCATCCGCAGGGCACTTATCTCCGACAGTCTGAGAGGAACCTCTACTCTCTCTGGTTGAGTTAGCCTGACAGTCTGAGAGGAACCTCTGTTCTCTCTGGTTGAGTTAGCCTGACAGTCTGAGAGGAACCTATACTCTCTCTGGCTGAGTTAGCCTGACAGACTGAGAGGAACCTCTACTCTCTTTGGCTGAGTTAGCCTGACAGTCTGAGAGGAACCTCTACTCTCTCTGGCTGAGTTAGCCTGACAGTCTGAGAGGAACCTCTACTCTCTCTGGCTGAGTTAGCCTGACAGTCTGAGAGGAACCTATACTCTCTCTGGCTGAGTTAGCCTGACAGACTGAGAGGAACCTCTACTCTCTTTGGCTGAGTTAGCCTGACAGTCTGAGAGGAACCTCTACTCTCTCTGGCTGAGTTAGCCTGACAGTCTGAGAGGAACCTCTACTCTCTCTGGCTGAGTTAGCCTGACAGTCTGAGAGGAATCTCTACTCTCTCTGGCTGAGTTAGCCTGACAGTCTGAGAGGAACCTCTACTCTCTCTGGCTGAGTTAGCCTGACAGTCTGAGAGGAACCTCTACTCTCTCTGGCGGAGTTAGCCTGACAGTCTGAGAGGAACCTCTACTCTCTCTGGCTGAGTTAGCCTGACAGTCTGAGAGGAACCTCTACTCACTCTGGCTGAGTTAGCCTGACAGTCTGAGACGAACCTCTACTCTCTCTGGCGAGTTAGCCTGACAGTCTGAGAGGAACCTCTAATCTCTTTGGCTGAGTTAGCCTGACAGTCTGAGAGGAACCTCTACTCTCTCTGGCTGAGTTAGCCTGACAGTCTGAGAGGAACCTCTACTCTCTCTGGCTGAGTTAGCCTGACAGTCTGAGGAACCTCTACTCTCTCTGGCTGAGTTAGCCTGACAGTCTGAGAGGAATCTCTACTCTCTCTGGCTGAGTTAGCCTGAAAGTCTGAGACGAACCTCTACTCTCTCTGGCGAGTTAGCCTGACAGTCTGAGAGGAACCTCTACTCTCTCTGGCTGAGTTAGCCTGACAGTCTGAGAGGAACCTCTACTCTCTCTGGCTGAGTTAGCCTGACAGTCTGAGAGGAACCTCTACTGTCTCTGGTTGAGTTAGCCTGACAGTCTGAGAGGAACCTCTACTGTCTCTGGCTGAATTAGCCTGACAGTCTGAGAGGAACCTCTACTCTCTCTGGCTGAGTTAGCCTGACAGTCTGAGAGGAACCTCTACTCTCACTGGCTGAATTAGCCTGACAGTCTGAGAGGAACCTCTACTCTCTCTGGCTGAGTTAGTCTGACAGTCTGAGAGGAACCTCTACTCTCTCTGGCTGAGTTAGCCTGACAGTCTGAGAGGAACCTCTGCTCTCTCTGGTTGAGTTAGCCTGACAGTCTGAGAGGAACCTCTACTGTCTCTGGCTGAGTTAGCCCAACAGCTGTAGATGCAGTGTGACAGAGCACAAGAACACAGCATGAGATATTTGTCTCACAGTGAATATATTTTATTGCGCGTCCGCGCCCCTAGCCCTGTCACACAGGCTAACACACTTCAATAAGAGTGTTAGGCGAACCCACACTGCTCAAAGCAGATGTCTTCATTCCAAACCGCTTTCGCCCCATTGCCTTTGCAGCTGGCTGATGTAAGCAACCAACAACGGCGTCGCTCTATTTGCGCATAGGCAATGTGTCACCATGAATGAAATCAAAGCCAGCGTATTGTCAGCCACCGCTGGATACAGGGAGACTAAGTATGGATGTTGGGCTGCATTCTCTCTCCTTCAACAGCATCTGGAAGTGGTTCTCGCTCGAAACAGAAAACCCAAAACAAGTTAACTGTCTGAGCACCTCAGTTAACGCGCCGTGATGGCTTTATAGTCAGCATGACACTATCAGGTGTTAGTACTGAGCTGAGACGTGCTGAACACGCCGTGTGGTACAGTTGGTAGTGACGAGTCGTAAAGATAACAGCGCCCTGTTCAGGACTGTGCCACACGGTTTCGCACCGTGCCCGCCAAGCCGCCTTCACCACATCTGAGCCACAGCCTGGCGGTGGTGGTGCAAGTCTCCGTTTAATCACAAAGCAGCTGGGAAACAATCAGTCAATCAGTTGTTAGAGATGAGAGTATCTGATCCAATGGGCTTGGAGGATGGTGACTGTGACGCCTCCGGGACAGATGGACAGAAACAATGTCAAACAGGGCAAGTTTGAGAGAGGACTCTGTGTGTGGGAGAAGGGGTGTTAGGGAATGTCGGAATTAGCAGGCTTCCTACCGGGAAGAGGACGCCAGCAAGTGCGTTACACACAATCAAGTAATGACAGGAGGGGAAAGGGAGATTGGGTGTCAGGGAACACCCACGGTGCAATGAAGAGAGAAGGAGAGCCTCCCTTGCTCCCTCCCTTCGGCAGCATTGTGTCTGAGCGGGTCATCTTAATTGTCACGGGGGGGGTCGGCAGAAGGAACCACAGAAGGAACCACAGAACATTACAATCAAAGCATGTGGCAGCTAGGGGAGTCAGGGCAATGATAAACCCTTATCTTCCCCTCTCAGTGAGGCTCACTCCAGCCCACCCTTCTCATCTCCCACTTCCCCTGAGGCTCCTGGGTGTTCTATATGTATAGAGAGAACTATGTCCTGTTGATGCAGTGAGTAAACACCTCAGCCCCCCCTGGTAGCCCCCTCTGGATGCCCCCCCTAGTATCCCCCCTGGTCCCCTGATGCTGGGGGCCCCGTGCGGCCAGAGTCTTGTAGCAGCCAATAGCCAACATCACAGAATAGGACTCAGGGGGGCCTACCGGCCAGCCTGCCGGGTCTCAAGCCACTCTCTAATTGTCATAATGATTGTTTTATCCGCTAGCAGTTAGGTTTAATGATGATAAGACAGCAGGAGGGTCGTCCTGGGTTCCCTGTGGGCCTGTTTGCATGTCCATTCGCTGGGGTCCGCTTCACTCCCTGTAATCTCCACTGTCCTCTTTCTAAAGGAACGGTGGGAGGCATGCGTGATAGATAAAATTCCTGTCCAAAAAGTGTGCCCCCTCCTCCTCCTCTTCCCCATTTCCCTATCTCTGGACACTATCAGTTCACTCTCAAATTCAAAAACTACAGCTATCGCCTTGGATACGGATAAACATCATCAGGGGCCATATGTATTAAGAGTTGCCTTTTAACTCACACAATGACCTTGATTACATGGACAGGGGGAAAGATGATCCCAGATCAGTACTCCTTCTCTGAGACAGCTCTAGATGTAACTGTCTGTGAGCAGGGCTGGAGTCAATTCCATTTCAATTCCAGTCAATTCAGAAAAGAAAAAACAAATTCCAATTCCATTTCCAAATGTTCTTCATTGAAAAGCGTTGAAGAGAATGTCATTGCACTTCCTGAATTGTCTAGAATTGAAATGGAATTGACCCCAAACCTGTCTGTGACACATAGCTAACCGTCAGTGGCAGAAGTGGATGTCTCCATGTAAAGTTGTGTGGTAAGAGCTGGTAAGAGCTACGATAGCATTAACAGGTCCTAGCAGGTGAGAAATTGAAACTGAACCTGAAATGACATGGTAAATTATAGGCCATTTCAAAAGCTTAACAATCCTACACAGCTATAAAGATGATGTTTCCAACTACTGGCACTGGACCTGACGCTGCATGTCTATGGTGCACACTACTGAGGTTGAAATGATGCCTACATGGAATACTGCTCCACTACACCAATCCTCTCCCCGGCTTCCAAGACGACGTCGATAAAGAAAAAGACGACTTCCTATTCAACTGTTGCCCAGAGGCTCTGCCAACACAAAGCTACGGAGGAGCGGGCGGGCGGGCGGTGATGATTGAATTTCTTCTTGATTCGCTCTCGTGGGTGTGCTGCTCCGCTTCTCTCTTCTCCCTCTTCTCTCGGAGAAGGTTCCAAACCACACGGCAGTATAACATATCTTTGAGGGGGGAGGCCAGCCAACCCGAGCCCCAGCTCCAGGCCCTCTCTCCTCTTCTCCTCCCCTGTTCTCTGGAAGTTAGATTTCCATGATGATCGGAGGTCAGAGCAGACCAGACTGAGTGAGTAAATGTCAGATAGGTGCTAATTCTTTTCAGAAGTACCAGACATGCCAATGGTTTCCTGTCTCGAGGAAACTGCAGTGGAGAGGGACGGGTGACGAGTACTTCTGGTGTGTGTGTGTTTGTGCACCGTGAACACAGTTCATCTCCTTAGACCCCTCGTTATTAGAACGGTCTCAACAGACACCAGATGTTTCTTTAGCAACCGAGGGTGGAGAGGGAAAGAGAGAGGGAAAGAGAGAGGGAGGGAGAGAGAGAGAATAGAGAGAGAATAGATAGAGAGAGAGAGCAAGAGAATAGAGAGAGAATAGATAGAGAGAGAGAGAGAGAGAGAGAGAGAGAGAGAGAGAGAGAGAGAGAGAGAGAGAGAGAGAGAGAGAGAGAGAGAATAGATAGAGAGAGAGAGAGAGAGAGCGAGAGAATAGAGAGATAATTAGATAGAGAGAGAGAGAAACACAAACACACCCTACAGAGCCCCAGGACAACAGCACAATTAGACCCAACCAAATCATGAGAAAACAAAAAGATAATTACTTGACACATTGGAAAGAATTAACAAAAAAACAGAGCAAACTAGAATGCTATTTGGCCCTAAACAGAGAGTACACAGCGGCAGAATACCTGATCACTGTGACTGACCCAAAATTAAGGAAAGCTTTGACTATGTACAGACTCAGTGAGCATAGCCTTGCTATTGAGAAAGGCCGCCGTAGGCAGACATGGCTCTCAAGAGAAGACAGGCTATGTGCTCACTGCCCACAAAATGAGGTGGAAACTGAGCTGCACTTCCTAACCTCCTGCCCAATGTATGACCATATTAGAGAGACATATTTCCCTCAGATTACACAGATCCACAAAGAATTCGAAAACAAATCCAATTTTGAAAAACTCCCATATCTACTGGGTGAAATTCCACAGTGTGCCATCACAGCAGCAAGATTTGTGACCTGTTGCCACGAGAAAAGGGCAACCAGTGAAGAACACACACCATTGTAAATACAACCCATATTTATGCTTATTTATTTTAACTTGTGTCCTTTAACCATTTGTACATTGTTAAAACACTGTATATATATATAATATGACATTTGTAATGTCTTTACTGTTTTGAAACCTCTGTATGTGTAATGTTTACTGTTAATTTTTGTTGTTTTTCACTTTACATATTCACTTTGTATGTTGTCTACCTCACTCACTTGAGAGAGAGAGAGAGAGAGA
Organism: Oncorhynchus mykiss; assembly: GCF_057628025.1. Classification (NCBI taxonomy): domain Eukaryota; kingdom Metazoa; phylum Chordata; class Actinopteri; order Salmoniformes; family Salmonidae; genus Oncorhynchus; species Oncorhynchus mykiss. Next base: position 19,209,928 of record NC_143040.1, read on the forward strand.
GAGAGAGTAGAGAGAGAATAGAGAGAGAGAGAGAGAATAGAGAGAGAATAGAGAGAGAGAGAGAGAGAGAATAGAGAGAGAGAGAGAATAGAGAGAGAGAGAGAGAGAGAGAGAGAATAGAGAGAGAGAGAGAGAATAGAGAGAGAATAGAGAGAGAGAGAGAGAATAGAGAGAGAATAGAGAGAGAGAGAGAGAATAGAGAGAGAATAGAGAGAGAGAGAGAGAATAGAGAGAGAGAGAGAATAGAGAGAGAGAGAGAGAGAGAGAGAATAGAGAGAGAGAGAGAGAATAGAGAGAGAATAGAGAGAGAGATAGAGAGAATAGAGAGAGAGAGAGAATAGAGAGAGAGAGAGAGAGAGAGAGAGAGAGAGAGAGAGAGAATAGAGAGAGAGAGAGAGAGAGAGAATAGAGAGAGAATAGAGAGAGAGAGAGAGAGAATAGAGAGAGAGAGAGAGAATAGAGAGAGAATAGAGAGAGAGAGAGAGAGAGAGAGAGAGAATAGAGAGATAATAGAGAGAGAGAGACAGAGAGAGAGAGAGAGAAAGAGAGAGAGAGAGAGAGAGAGAGAGAATAGAGATGGTGTAGACAGGCTTGACTACTAAAAGACAGATACAGCTGGTCTTCCACTGTTGTGAGAGGGGCTATTGCTGTGTGAAATCATATCATACGACACAATTTATCAAAATAAAGTATTGGCCAGTGACGTGTTAGTCTGATCGTTTTTCATCTTGTGGGATTGTACAGAGCTAACCTGTATGGAAACAGCTTGGTGGGGGAGAGTAGAGTAACACTTAAAAAGCCATTTATCCACCTTATACGAATTAGCAGCACATTAGCAATGTTCTCAACGTGTGTGCTAAGCTACTGAAAGATAACAATGTGTGAGTTAGCTGTGTTGAGAAAATTAATATATAGCTGATGGTTTTCTTTAATTGCTTAATGAAGTGTTAGACTGGCGGGCAGACTCCAGGGGGGTTAAGTCTGGAAGGAAGGGTCTTGGCTGGTCGGAGTTATCAGACGAGAGAGGTAGGTCTTAGAAGTAGAAATGTTTGAGGAGTGTCCAAGACTGTGTTCCACTCTCTCTCCCTCTCCTCAATGTTTGCAACACAGAAGTAGTGCACTATGTAGAGAATAGGGTGTCATTAGGGATGCGTGTTGTGTTCCTCACTGACCTTGAGTCCGGTCTGCACCAGCTTGTGGATGTCCAGAAAAGGCTCTTTCAGCAGCTCCATGTTATGGGTCAGCACCCGGACGAAGCCCTCCTTCTCCAGGACAAAGAGGCGCTGGGATCCGTCCCCACAGTGCACCACGGCTACTGGCTGCCTCAGCCCACTCAGCACCACCTGGGCACAGTAGCAGTTGTGCTTGTGCTTCCTGGGCGGCAGGAGGAGGAACGAAAGGTCAAGGGTCGCAGACAGATAATCCCGTTGAGAGAGGAAAGGAAGGAGGGAGATGGAGAGAAGGAGAAAGAGCGAGAGTGAGCGTGAGAGACAGATCGAGAGAGCGTGAGAGACAGATCGAGAGAGCGAGAGAGAGCGAGCAGAGAGAGAGAGAGAGAGAGAGAGAGAGAGAGAGAAAGACAGAATATACCCCCCACAATATACATACACTGATTGAGTTGACTTTGACAGTAAGTTAATACCAGTGATTTACAAAGTACGAGTGAAGCAATAGCATGACACGATGGGAAGGGTTGAGTAAGAGTTTAGACACTTCCATAGGCAGTGACTTTGATTCATGTGCATTGGGCACACACACACACACACATATGTCACTCCACGGGTGAATTTAGTGGAGCAATGCTTAAATGGGGGATGAGGGGTCTCCAGCTGTGCAACAAGTGTTGCGCTAAACCACAGTTCACATTTGATGTGGGAAACAGAACATTCAAACTCCATTATACAACATCGCGACGGCTAGCTAACACATGAAGGCGGTGACGCTGATTCTCGCTCCTCACACACTTGTTTCAAGACATTCCCAATCCCTGGGCATAATTTGCCATTGAGAGTCTGAGTGAAGGATGGATATTCATTGGAGGAAAAAGGGTGTAAGTTCAGTTATCTCACCCCGTCAGTTTCCTGTCTGGTGCTATGCTGTCATCGTGACGCATGTGTCAAGTTCATACACACAGCAGATGTGCGCCCTCTTTTTCTATCTCTCTCTTTCGCTCCCTGTCTCTCTCTCTCTCTCTCTCTCTCTCTCTCTCTCTCCCTCACTCTGGCTCTCTCTCTCTCTCACTGCCACTCTCTCTCGCTCCCTGGCTCTCTCTCTATCTCTCCCCCTGCCTCTCTCGCTCCCTAGCTCTCTCTATCTCTCGCTCTACCTCTCTCTCTCTCTCCCTCAGGCCAGTTTTGAAGTGGGAGGTCTGATTAAGACTTACGATGTAAGATGACATCGGTGGTTAAAACCTGGCCCTCTCTCCTTGCTCATCATCTCTTGGCCGGCCCCAGGCGGAAGATGAGAAGGGGAGAGTCAGCTCAACAAGACTCCCTTTAGATGAGCGGCTGCCAACAGAAGCTCTATATCTCTCCTCGGCCATCCCGGCCATCCATCCTAGAGTTCAGTGCAATTACAATTACAGTGCTCTTTAGCATAGCAAGGGGTCATTACTAGAAACGACTAGAGGAGAACCCCATCAACCCCAGGAATGCAGACAGCACTTAGCTAGACATCATAGACAGACAGCATCAGCATAGTTTCTCTGGTCTGGTCCGATCCGGCTCGAGACAGCAGGACGGTCAGTTGGTCACATGTCCAGCAGCAGCGCTCTCAGCTCGCGTCAGGGGGGCTAGAACGGGTCTGTGTCCCAAATGGCACCCTATTCCCTATATGGTGTACTACTTTTCACCAGGGCCCATAAGACTAGTGCACTACATAGGGAATAGGGTGCCATTTGGGACGGAGACGGGGAGCTCAGAGGTTCTCTCTCCACCGGAGCAGACAAAAAAAAGGGGAAAGTTTGTCTATGACGTACTGCTAGCTAGCAGTGAGGGAGGGCTGGCCTGCAGGGTAAGCATTTCCATTGTGTGGCCAAAGCCTGGCCCAATGCACCCTGAATAAACGGCAGGCTTTGGTGATGACTGGAGAGATGGGTGACGGGTAAGGTCATCCAGGCTTGGCTTTGGCATGTCTCCCATGACCCTGGTTCATAGTACATATCGCCTGGGGCGAGACCGGTGGTGGTGGCCAGTCAAAGTGACACACTGGGTTCAGAGTGTGGAGATGCCACGATACACACTATGGCCTCTCTTTCCTCAACTCACTGAAAGCGTCCTTTTTGGATGGTGAACTCAATATTTAAAAAGCATACTTTAAATGCACTCTTCCTAAAGAGATTTTGAAAGTGAAACGTTACAAACCTGTTGATGTCTTCGACTTTCTCATCTCCCAAGTAGTTGGAGTCCTGTCCCCGTGTTTGCTTTCGGTGGAAATCTGGGAAGCACAGGCCTCCGTCCCGCCGTCCGTAGTATTGACAGAACTCATCCACATCGGCTTGGAACAGCTCTGAAAACACCATGGACACAGACAACGGCCCGCAGGCAGAGAAAGACGATTCAATTCAAGTGACATCACGCCTCCTTCAAACCATGATGCAACATCATCCAATTTACCAGCGAGCTGAAGCTAAATCCCCTCCTAGTTAGTCTCCCTTAATTCATGTTTACGCAGCTTTAGTTCCTTAAGTCTTCATACAGTTGTTTTTGAGAGTTGTGCTGAATGAGCCAAACCAAATCCTGGCTAGGCCTGGGCTGAACAAGTGAAGAAATGCTTGGCCAGACAGGCCAACTGGGTTAGATCTGAGCAGAATGTGAGGAATATGCTGTTCAGACTGCTCCTCAGGTCTTCAACTCTGCAGCATGCACCACTGAGGCCCCATCCATCTTTACCTTTATCCTTTGACCCCTGTTGCTATGGCTGTTTGACCCCTGTTGCTATGCCTCGCAGCTCTACCTCACGTGGGTGACTGCTGTGGATACCTAATAGCTTTCCAGATATTTGGAATATTAAGTAAAACATAGGCTGAAATTCTCATACAATTAAAGCACTGTTAGGGGCCAGTGCCAAATGGCACCCTATTCCCTATATAGTGCACTACTTTTGACCAGTACCTATTTGGGCCACAGCCTAGATGCTTTCACCCTCCTCAGCCCAGCGCAGGCACATGGGCACAGCATGTGAAATGTGAGAAACTCTAATTCAAAACTGACCACGTTTAATTAACAGCCCAGTCTTCCAAACACTAACTTTTCACATTTTTAGGGATAGAAATATTCTGTCTGCCTCAAAACCCAAATCAAGAAATGATGTTCCCAAATGTTGATTGATTGTGTTCCACTGCTTGCTTGTGCTTTGGGGAAGTTGTACTAGAGCTAAAGTTGGTTCAACACCAGGGTCTGGGGCACAAAGTCATCTGGGAATATATCCTCATTAGACACAGCAGCCCCAATCCCGCCTGATTGGCCACCTTCAGAGACCCACAGTCACAACATTATTCCAAGATTCTAGGAACCCCCCCCCCCCCCTCCCCTTTCTTATTGTGCTGGCAGGGCAAAACCACGAACAGGGTGAAAAGAACGCAAGCAAGCAGCGTATCTTAAAACCTGCGCGTGACCTAAAAACAACCGTGCCAATATCGTTTCCCTTAACACAACCCTCAGAGGGGCGGAGGAGGAGAGCAAACACAGCAGTGATAAAAACACAAACGGGACTGTCTCTCCCCTCTTTCATCTCGCTCTCGGCCCCCACACATCCCTCCCTCCATCCTGGCCCCCCCACACCGACCACAAGGCTGACCACACTACCACTGGAGGTGATAGGATATCCCACTAAACATCTAAATACAACACGGAGATCAAACACACACTCAGAACACACACACACACACACACACACAAACACTCCCAGGCCTATGCCACCCACCTACTTTGTGCCTGCAGTTATCTTAACCATGCTGGTCCCAGGACCTCAGATGCAGAGGGGAGGGAGGGAGGGAGGGAGGGAGGGAGGGAGGGAGGGAGGGAGGGAGACCTCTAGGTTAAAGTGAGACTCAGGCCGTAAATGTCTTTATGG
>NC_143040.1:19220000-19247500 GCF_057628025.1 Oncorhynchus mykiss
CTTAGTGGTAGGTGTAGTAGAATGGTTACCTGGTATTTCTTAGTGGCAGGTGGAGAAGCATGGTTACCTGGTATATCTCAGTGGTAGGTGTAGAATAGTTGAATGGTATATCTTAGTGGTAGGTGTAATAGAATGGTTACCTGGTATATCTTAGTGGTAGGTGTAGTAGATTGGTTACCTGGTATATCTTAGTGGCAGGTGTAGTAGAATGGTTACCTGGTATATCTTAGTGGTAGGTGTTGTAGAATGGTTACCTGGTATAACTTAGTGGCAGGTGTAGTAGAATGTTTACCTGTATATCTTAGTGGTAGGTAGAGTAGAATGGTTACCTGGTATATCTTAGTAGTAGGTGTAGTAGAATGGTTACCTGGTATATCTTAGTAGTAGGTGTAGTAGAATGGTTACCTGTATATCTTAGTGGCAGGTGGAGTAGAATGGTTACCTGGTATATCTTAGTGGTAGGTAGAGTAGAATGGTTACCTGGTATATCTCAGTGGTAGGTGTAGTATAATGGTTACCTGTATATCTTAGTGGTAGGTGTAGTAGAATGGTTACCTGGTATATCTTAGTGGTAGGTGTAGTAGAATGGTTACCTGGTATATCTTAGTGGTAGGTGTAGTAGAATGGTTACCTGGTATGTGTCCGCGGCAGGTATAGTAGAACTCTCGGCAGTAGTCCTGGCAGAGGCGTGGCAGGTGGGGTTCTCTGAGGGGGACCTTGTCCGACTCGGGGGAGTGGAACAGCACTTGGGCATTGGGCGAACAATGTGCACACTTGATCTCCTCCAGGAGACGGCTGCACTCCGTGTTATTGGTGGAGAAGATCTAGGGGGAGGGACCACACGCAACAAGGAACAATGACTGATTAAATATATGATATTGTATAATTAGATCGGGGGGTTTGTATATGGCCAATTTACCACGGCTAAGGGCTGTTCTTATGCACGAGCCAACGCAGAGTGCCTGGATACAGCCCTTAGCCGTGGTATATTGGCCATATACCACAAACTCCTGAGGTGCCTTATTGCTATTATAAACTGGTTACCAACTTAATTAGAGCAGGAAAAATACATATTTTGTCATACGTGTGGTATACGGTCTGATATACCATGGCTTTCAGCCAATCAGCATTCAAGGCTCGAACCACCCAGTTTATAATAAACATTATTGTAAGACATTAGCATGGAGATGATATAACCTAACTTCAATTATCCACCGCTGCAGCTTTATTGATGGTACACTGAAAAAATATTCTCCAGAGAAACTAAGCCCACATCAAAATTAGACCTGATTACCTTTTAATGTCACTTTTAAAACCCAGAATACACGGCACATTCTGAGAAAAAGATTATCTTCCTCACAACTTGTTTACCTAAGTGCACAAACAGTTAAGTTCAAATTACATTTCATATGTCAGGGCGGCTGGGGCCAAAATGGATGGAGCCGAATTAGAGGGTTTGAAGCGTTACTTAGGTCGCTAAACAAAAGTAAACAAGAGATTTAGACCCCAGAAATTAGCAGGGATTATTTACGTAGCAAATTAGGTGTAATAAAACACAACATAATCTGTCCTGCATCCAGACATGTGTGCTGCTTAGGCAGCAGGCAGGCTGGTAGTGCTTTGCACTGTGTGAGGTCCGACCGTGTGTAAACACCAATTTAGAGATAGACAGGCACATCATTCCTGCACTGTTATCAACAAATTAGCAGTCTGTCCAAGTCAATTAGGCCTACAGGCCTGGGTCCAACATATGGACACCTCCGTCTCTCTCTCTCTCAGTTCAACAATAACCTGACTAGGTCTGGAAGAGAAAGCTGTTTCTTAAGGATACGGCCACCCTGCGGTCGTGTTCGAGAGCGTTTTCTGACCACAGGTTGAACACAGGCCCTTTGGTTGTTTTATAGCCCCTCAGGACCACGACTAGAGATGGCCAAAGAATGTTTGTTCTACTCCTCTTACCGGGACATTGTAAAACACGGGTGATTAGAACTTGCCAGAAGCACACACAGAGGTTGATAAACCCGGCTATAAACAAGCAATAAATATACTAATAAACATACTAATAATTATACTCATACTAATACTATACTAATAAAGAGTGCAGAGCAGCTAAAAGCCGTTAGCCTTTAGAAGTGTTGACAGGTCAGCATTAGGCAGGGTAGGCTTAGCTTGGGCTAAAACCTGGTTGTCCATGTCTGTGTGTTTTAACTTACTCTCGCTCTGTAACTGTAGTGGTCAGGTGTGGCTCAGTTGGTAAGAGATTGACGCCAACAACGGCAGGGACGTGGGTTTAATCCCTGCAGTATACAGATACTAAAACGTATCCACTCACTGTATTCTAAGTCATTTTGGATAACAGTGTCTGCTAAGTGGTAACAGTATATGTTACTATACTAATACTAGTACTAACCCCTCCAAATGTATGTGAGTACTACCGCCGTGGGCATGCCTAACCGCCCGCCCTCCTGCTCTAAATTGCCCATTGATTCGGCGTGCCATGGGCTGGCACACATTCCATGGAGAGGAGCATTTGTGGGCTCTCTGCCATACCCTGTGCCCATATGTTGCTGGGATGGGCTCCAATGTTGCCATCACCACAAACCAGAACAAGAGGACCTTTGTTTGTTGTGTTTAGCAGCAAAATTTCACCACCGACTCGCTACTCAAAAGCAGAGAAAGAGAAATTCTCAGTCAGTAGGCTCGATCCTGGTCTGTACAAGCGCTATTATAGCATTACTGGGGGAACAGAAATGCAAGGGACACAAGTCTCCGAAGGTAAACAAACCGACCCACACACGCGCACAACATCCATCTGTGTGACATACCTTGGCATGTGGGGGGAAATGTGTCGTAACACATCAATAACACAAGATTGCCAGTTCACATGGACAGCCCAAATGCAAAATGCATTTCCATAAGCTCCTTTATGGTGGTTGTTGTCCTACTCACAGAGACGTGATCAAAAAGCCAGACATGTAAGTAGCTCACTGTAGAGGAGCAGCTGTTACAGGAGGACTCATTTCTTTGATAGGATCGGCACAATGGCTTTTGTCAGTGAAATTGCCGGAACAAACATATCAATGCACAAAGGTCACACTTGAAAACATTTGCTTGTCATTCAATCTTAGACACTGTGGGCTGCACAAGCCTCATAAGGTCTCACCATCAGGAATCACAGGGGGTGAGAGAGAGAGAGAGAGAGAGAGAGAGAGAGAGAGAGGGGGGGGGGGGGGGGGGGACCACCACACATAGCCCCTATAGAGAAAAGCGGCTGTGCTGTAGGCAACACTAAGACTGGTGTTAAAAATCTTAAACAAAACACTTGCCCTTTGGGAATAGGTGTAAGTTAGTGAGGGGTGGGTGTGAGAGGGGGGAGTGAAGGACAAATAATACCCTCTCAGCAGCCTTAACACTTGGACAGAGTCGAGGGACTGAATGGGGAGACTGATGTTCTCCAGCTTCACCAATTAGTGAAACTAACAAACACAATGGTGTTGTTGTTAGTATTTTGCCATAAGCAAAAAGAGCTCTGTGTGTGGGCAGTGTAGTAGGGAGGAGAAGTCGAAGTTATTTTTGTTCCGTTCAGGGTTTTTCCTCCTATTTGCATGACTTGAGCAAATGAAATGACGCAATATGTTTTTTGACACAACACAAAGTGAGATATCACCCAGCCGCATATGTCGATTCGTTGGGAGCGGTTTACATGAGAATACGGCGAATTATACCGTGAACTCCACGTAGCCTATGAAGACTGTGTTAAAGATTTATCCATGCAGTTAAACATGACGATAATTAATAATGTGTCTATAACGGACATCAGCGTAGGCTATGTACAGTAAACGCGCACATGCTGTGCAGGAACTGATTGGAAAGAAGAAAAACATAAAAACATGCAACATTGTTGCAAAATACATTCTAAGTGCGCTGACAAACATGCCACACGTGCGCATAACCGCGGTGTGGGATGCAAAGAATAACTTAGTATAATTGAACGATAGCCAACGGTGCTGACTCCCTTGGACTGCGCTCGTGTGGTGTTATTTTGAAGCGCGGGGATGAACTTAAAAGGTTATAACATAACCATGGTAACACTGTAACGCGTTGGACACGCTCGAGACCAACAATCAGGAGGCTTATATCATTTCCCACTTTTAAACAACATAGTTGGCTGATAATCATGTTAATTTGTTTTTACAGTTTTGTGGATTTTCTACATATTTAATGTGACTGATAAAGAAACCTCAAAAAAACAGCGTAGAGTAGCAGGACAACGCCAGAATGTGTAAGTAGGCTACAGTTGAATTTTCCCCTCACAGTCCCACCTCCCTCATATATCGTTAATTCTACTACTGTCAACAACAAGTCGAAAAGACACACAACGCAGTACATACATTCCCCGGGGCGTTTGGCTTTAGCCTACAGACAGCTCTCACAATGAAAGAATGCAACGAGCCCAACATACCCTGGCATCACGCCGGTGGACTATCTGATAAGCAGCACGCCTGGTTGGGCAGCATGACACACGAGGGTACAACCTGTGACAAACTTCCCCGCTGCTTGCATCGCTGTCCACTGACAGTTTTCTTTCCCTCTTCTTCAGTCGCTTGGGCATGCTCCCGTCGTAACATCTCCTTCTCCTCGGGCTTATTTCCCCCTTCTCGCCAAATTTCGAATCCCCACATTCCCAAACGTTGACTGCAATAGCCAACACGAGTACAAATTTCAAATGCCTCATATTGAAAAAACGTAGGAACCAAAAGATGTGAAGAGAAATCACTGTTGAAAGCAACGGTGCAAACCTACAAAATACTCTATTCTCTATATTTATATAGACCTATATGCTGTATCACAGGTAAACGATTATAATAATTTAGTTTAATAAAGGTATACGCATAAAGTAATCAGAATTAAATATTTGCTAAAGAAAAAAAATGTTATTTAAAATAAATTAATGGTAGTGCTGGTTATGATGGCATACCCCAGAAATACACATTTTTCTCTCGTAAAGAAAACAAAGCAAAGAATAAGCTAACTCTGAGAATTGCAGTAAGCTTAATTTGTGTCCTTCCTTCTGATTTAAAATCCGTTTCAGCACAGTGCATTGGGTCAAAAAAGTAAGCACAAAATTGTCTCTCAACTAGATCCTCAGAGCGCTCACATGTTTCCCCTTGCTCTTTCCTCCTTCTTTTTAACCAGCGCGCGAGAAGAGGAGCGAGCACAGTGACGTAAGACAGCACGAGTGCGCGCACTTGGCTGTACGCTACTGTGGAACGGAACGATGAATACCTGGCTGTCAGCACTGGACGGGCTGTCGTCAGTGATAGCCTACAGAAGAATTGAAGAGGTGAGATTGAGAAGTCAAGTGCACTTGAGAATACATTCTAGAAGTGATTCTTTCTAGGATTGTAAAGTCTTCTACATATGTCGTTTCATGTGTATTCTGCATCTCCTATCTATAGCACTTGATTATATATTTTGAGAACGTGATCTACATAATGGCAAGCATTAGCCAACACTAGGTTACATATCTTAATGTAAAAGTAAACACACCAATCCCCCCCACCAATTCTCTGAAACATTAACATACACTATTTGTATTTGTATTTATTATGGATCCCTCTTCCTGGGTCCAGCAAAAGTAAGGCAGTTTCTACAATAAAAAAAACGGACAATACATTACCAGATTTCACAACACACTGTGTGCCCTCAGGCCCCTACTCCACCACTACCACATATCTACAGTGCAAGATCTAATTGTACATGTGTGTATAGTGAGTATGTTATCGTGTGTGTGTGTGTGTGTGTGTGTGTGTGCGTGTGTGTGTGTGTGTGTATGCATATGTCTGTGCCTATGTTTGTGTTGCTTCACATTTCCCGTTGTTCCATAAGGTGTATTTTTATCTGTTTTTTAAGTCTAATTTTACTGCTTGCATTAATTACTTGATGTGAAATAGAGTTTAATGTAGCCATGGCTCTATGTAGTACTGTGCGTCTCCCATAGTCTGTTCTGGACTCTGGGACTGTGAAGAGACCTCTTGTGGCATGTCTTGTGGGGTATGCATGGGTGTCCGAGCTGTGCACCAGTAATTCAAACAGACAGCTCAGTGCATTCAACATGTCTATACCTCACAAAAATACAAGTAGTGATGAAGTCAGTCTCTCCTCCACTTTCAGCCAGGAGAGATTGACATGCATATTATTATTATTACCTCTCTGTGTATATCCAAGGGCCAGCCGTGCTGCCCTGTTCTGAACCAATTGCAAAAAGTCCCTTTTTGTGGCACCTGACCACACGACTGAACATTAGTCCAGGTGCGACAAAACTAGAGCCTGTAGGATCTGCCTTGTTCACAGTACTGTCAAGAAGGTAGAGCAGCACCTTATCATGGACTTACTTCTCCCCATCTTAGCTACTGTTGTGTCAGTATGTTCTGACCATGACAGTTTACAATCCAGGGTAACTCCAAGCAGTTTAGTCACCTCAACTTACTCAATTTTCACATTATTTATTACAAGATTTAGCTGAGGTTTAGGCTTTAGTGAATGATTTGTCCCAAATATAATGCTTTTAGTTTTATAAATATTTAGGACTAACTTATTTCTTGCCACCCACTCTGAAACTAACTGCAACTCTTTGTTAAGTGTTGCAGACATTTCAGTCGCTGTAGTAGCTGACATGTATAGTGTTGAGTCATCTGCATACATAGACACACTGGCTTCACTCAATGCCAGTGGCCTGTCGTTAGTAAAGATTGAAAAAGTAATGGGCCTAGGCAGCTGCCTTGGGGAATTCTTGATTCTACCTGGATTATGTTGGAGAGGCTTCCATTAAAGAACGCCCTCTGTCTCGGGTGGCACAGTGGTACCTGTGCCACCAGAGATTCTGGGTTCGAGTCCAGGCTCTGTCGCAGCCGGCCGCGACAGGGAGGCCCATGGGGTGGCGCACAATTGGCATGGCATCGTCCGGGTTAGGGAGGGTATGGCTGGCAGGGATAGCTATGTCTCATCGCACACTAGCGACTCCTGTGGCGATGCAGTACTACCAATTGGATACCATGAAATTGGGGAGAAAAAAGGGCAAAAAAAAAAGAACACCCTCTGTGTCCTTTTAGACAGGTAACTCTTTATCCACAACATAGCAGGGGGTGTAAAGCCATTGTAACCAATGTGAAATTGCTAGCTAGTTAGCGAGGTGCGCGCTAATAGTGTTTCAATCAGGGACGTCACTCGCTCTGAGACCTTGAAGTAGTTGTTCCCCTTGCTCTACAAGGGTCGTGGCTTTTGTGGAGCGATGGGTAACGGTGTTTCGAGGGTCGCTGTTGTCTACGTGTGCAGAGGGTCCCTGGTTTCGAGCCCAGGTAGAGGCGAGGAGAGTGGCGGAAGCAATACTGTTACACCATAACACATACATTTTTCCAGCAGCAAACTATGATCAATAATGTCAAGAGCTGCACTAAAGTCTAACAAAACAGCCCCCACAATCTTTTTATCATCAATTTCTCTCAGCCAATCATCAGTCATTTGTGTAAGTGCTGTGCTTGTTGAATGTCCTTCCCTTTAAGCATGCTGAAAGTTTGTTGTCAATTTGTTTACTGTAAAATAGCATTGTATCTGGTCAAACACAATTTTTTCCAAAAGTTGAATAAGGGTTGGTAACAGGCTGATTGGTTGGCTATTTGAGCCAGTAAAAGGGGGTTTACTATTCTTAGGTAGCGGTATGACTTTTGCGTCCCTCCAAGCCTGAGGCCACAAACTTTCCAGTCGGCTTAAATTGAAAATATGGCAAATAGGAGTGGCAATATCGTCCGCTATTATCCTCAGTAATTTTCCATCCAAGTTGTCAGACCCCGGTGGCTTGTCATTGTTGATAGACAACAATAATTTTTTCACCTCTTCCACACTCACTTTACAGAATTCAAAATGACAATGCTTGTCTTTCATAATTTGGTCAGATATACTTGGATGTGTAGTGATAACGTTTGCCATCAGATTAAGTGATTTGAGCCTAATTTTGGTGGCCAAGGAAGATGGCTGGCACAACTGGCCCCCAGCTGTGAAGCAGTTTGGAATTCGGAAGTGAGGTCCCACCTGATTGATACATTGATCTATCAGTCCATATTTAAAGTAGGTAGACTTGGCAGTATTACCCCAACATCAGCCGTTTGCTGCCTACCTTACGTCTGTAATTAAAGGTATTGCTGTTCTTCTGAAGACCACTGATAAGACAAAGCCAAACCCAGGACAAATCCTCTTTCATTCTCCTCTCTCTTCAGAGAGATTACACGATAGCAACCCGAAAGGCAAGGGGAATGTCCTGTGGCAATTACTACAACAAAAACAGTGGAAACACACAGAGGAGCTGGAAATCACTTCCAGTACCACACCTGTTCTTCTTTGGGGGTCCGGCAGACAGGCCGGCACTGACCAGAGCCCAATAGGCTGCTTATCTACAGGAATCTAGAGCGATCCAGAGGAATCCAGCCTGATTTGACTGTGGGGCAATTATGGAAATGACTCTGTGTTGCTATGACCCGAGCAGAGCCCCTGCCTGCCAGATTTGAACTGAAGAATTACCCCCGTCTTTCCTTCCCTGCATTCTGAAGCTGTCCTCGCAGCATTACTTTGTGTTACCCCACTGAACATTTTTGGGGCTGGTTGGTGTGTTGTTGAAGAAGAAGAAGAAGAAGAAGCACCACAGCAGGTCTGAGAACAGCAGAATGACATCCAGCCGCATGTGGGATGCAGCTGTGGGACGCCGGGGCTACGTGTAGAGAGGCAGTAGAGAGAGAATCACAGGGTAGGGAGGGGAAGACAGACCACAGCTATAAGTTAACAATGTGTCCCAGAGTGGCAAAGGGCTTGGATCTACACATACAAACAGCCATGTTCAACTATCTTGTTATTTTGTTGTTGTGATGCCTCCCACCATAATTCCTTTGACATCTTAGTATATCTATCTGAAGGCCTGTCGCCCTACCATTTTATTTGGGCATTTTTATTGTTCAGAAATGTGGTGGGCACTCTCTTCGTTCGCAGGACTTTATCCTGCTAACTGCTCCAAACGTCCAAACTGAATTTGGTAAGAGGGCTTTTATGTACTCTGCGGTATCGGCTTGGAACGCCTTACAAAATATTTTTAAACTGGAAGAACTTGTCCCGATTGGTGTTTTTTGAGACTGATTCCCTGAGCTGTCAATGTTTTTAATTTGCTGTTTTATGATTTTTTTATACTCTTGTGAATTCTATGTTTTTTTTTACTAGATTACCTATAGTTTTTCATGTTGTCTGTCTGTAATTGTTTTATGACTTGGTGCAGCCTATCTTGGCCAAGACGCTCTTGAAAAATAGATTTCTAATCTCAATGAGCCCTTCCTGGTTAAATAAAGGTTCAATCAAATCAAATGTAAAAAATAAAGCTGTTTTAACTTATAGTTTTTAGGTGAAACCATAAGCGGGAACAACTTGGGAATACCATAGTCAAGAAAACCCCAGTCTAATGCAGTTCATATGCTTGTGTTTTTATGTTTACATGAAATGGGAAAGATTCATTTGATTAAAGTTCAACATTCATTCATAAAAAAAAATTTACCCATGAGAAAGCAGGGTCAGTTGGGAAATTCTCGTCCGCTTTGTTTCATTCAGCATGTGATCCGCAGATGGACGGAGGTAGGAATAGAACATCCCATCAGGTTACGGATATGGTCCCCCCCCTCCTCCTCCTCCTCCTCCTCCTCCTCTTCCTTCTCTCCTCTTCCTCTTCATCTTCCTCCTCTTCCTCTTCATCATCCTCTTCCTCCTCCTCCTCTTCCTCCCCCCTCTTCCTCCTCCTCCTCCTCTTCCTCTGCATCAAGGGGATATACCATTGCTTTCGTTCCTGTGTCGTGGACAGTAGGGCACACAGTTGCAAAACATTTCTTTAAAGTCTGTGTATCCACAATCTCCCCGTTTCAAAAGTGAACAGTACCTAATCTGGACACGTTCAGGTAAAAGCCTACCTCCTCTTCAAACTGCCCCCCCCACCCCCCCACCCACTTCCCTACTGAACACAGCCCTGCTGTAGGTCACCCTAATGAGAAACATGGCCTGATGACAGACACGACTCTGCTTTCACTCACTCCCCATCCCTCTTCCAGGCACCGCTAGCCTCACACCTCACTCACTCCCCATCCCTCTTCCAGGCACCGCTAGCCTCACACCTCACAGCTCGTTACTACTCCTAAAGCCTCTCTGGTGGCTAACTCTTAGCTGTGGGTCCCATCCAGCCCAAGCTGGGTTCATCTCAGGGGCTGCAGTGTGTGTGTGTGTGTGCGTGCGTGCGTGCAAGTGTGCGTGCGTGTGCTTGTGTGTGTGTGTGTGTGTGTGTGTGCGTGCGTGCGTGCGTGCGTGTGTGTGTGTGTGTGTGTGTGTGTGCGTGCGTGCGTGTGTGTGTGTGTGTGTGTGGGGCCACCAGTTAGGGGTGTTGTAGTCATCATCGTAGACTGAATCCCAGTGTGAACTGTAAGCACAATGAGAAACAGATGCAGCAACACATGCTATGACTAGAACAATCCTTCTCCTCTCTCTGTGTGGCTGTACGTATGAGTGTCAGCTGTATTCGTCTTGTGATGAATCTCGCTGCTCTCTGTTCGTCATTATCATAAACATATGTAGTTGGATAGTGCCACACGTCTTTTGTGCCAGTGAGTGAACTCAGGTGGTTTGCTGTGTTCTTTGTGTTTTGAAGTTGAGGTGTCTAGTGAAGTAAGTGTTAAGTAAGTTTGAAGTAAAAAAGTGAGTGTTGACTTTTAAAATGCCAGGCTGACTGCCTATTCTATCATTCCATCTCAGTATGGCTGGTAATGAGAAAGCCTCATTTGGAACTCTTTCATTCATCTCCTCTCTCCGTTACCTACCTTCCATCACACAGAAGCACGGTGTGACTCTCACACCTGCTCTAATGGCCCAGTGTTTGGCTGCGCTAAGCTTCGGGACACACCGAGCGTGGAAGGTGTTCACAATGCCATTAATATTCCTGACAACAGATTAATGAGGCTTTCACCCGTCTGTTTATGAACGCTTTAGCTGGAGGGGGAGAAAAAAGAAAGAAAACTCTGATCTCGTAGAACATTTACAGCAGTGTGTGTGTGTGTGTGTGTGTGTGTGTGTGTGTGTGTGTGTGTGTGTGTGTGTGTGTGTGTGTGTGTGTGTGTGCGTGTGTGCGTGTGTGTGTGTGTGATGGGATTCACGATTCCCACTTGAACGGATCTAAACACATGAGGACGTTTTAAGTGGAGTGACTTACGCGGCGGCGGGACTCATCCACCGTGGGTCAGTGGCGGCAGCCTGGGCCGCCTGCCCGGAATCAACAGCCTCTAAATCACTGTGCTTCAACCATCACACCCGGGACCACACTGCCTTCCCACCAGCTCCCCCCTGCCCTGTCCTTCCCACCCTGCTCTCTCTGTCCTGTACCACCCCAGCAGAATGTCCTTAGCCCTGATGAGTCTGGGGATGCTTAAGCTAAAGTACACACAGGGCCGTGAGTAACTGAAGCCACCCAGGGGCTCCGCATGCAGCCCGCTGGTCATGGCACGAGACACCACCAGGTTGTTGCGCAAGTCGAGAAGATGAAGTAGCCCTGAGACTGTTTACATGACACTCGATGCCCCCCACCACCACCACTATGTCAGGGACATATTGTAGCAGAGAGGCCTCAGAGAAGGAAATGAACCGTGGCAGCGTTGAATTGCAGTGTTCCTTACGGGAAAACAAACCTACTGTAGAAGGGGCTGATCAGTGATTTTGTCCAACAGGGAAGTTCACAAACAATGACCCCATAGGCTGTTGTCTGACCTGACCCGTGGTGGGCCAAACCGACTGGGCCGGTCGATGCAGTACCTTAGACCACTGTGCCACTCGGGAGGCCCTACATTTCTCTTCTAACTATGATCCCGACAGTTCTAGAGAAACTGAGTAACCACAGGTAGAATAGTTCCCGATTTCATAGTGTTACTTGAAAGAAATACACGTCCCTCGCATAATGCCTTGTATCTTTTTGTCTCTCTTGTTCAAACTCCCCATCCCAGGAAGTGCCACATCCCTACAGGCTAGCGAAGGGTTCATGCAACAGATGGATGTCTTTTCTTGGTCCAATTAATTGTAAATGTTTCCAGTAGAGGTTAACAACAGCCTCAAAGTAGAACCATGTATGCCCCATCCCTCCCTCCTTCTCCCCATCCCCCCTTCACATATGTGTGCAAATTGCAGATTCATTACAGTTTAGCATCAGTGCACTGCAAATTAATGGGAGGGGAAGAGTGGTAAGTGTGGTGTGGTGTGGGCAGCAGGCTAGCAGCTGCGTTGATGGTGGTCCTTGACTTCGTGTCAATGCTCCCTCTCTCCTCTCCTCTCCTCTCCTCTCCTCTCCTCTCTTCTCTTCTCCAGTACCCACGCGCCGCTCTAAATCGGCCCATTTGTTCCTGCTTGGCCTTTGAGGCTCTCCATCAGGTAGAAGTATCAGTCTATTGAGTGTTCCTATCTCCATCAGGTAGTGTTCAGTCTAATGAGTGTTCCTATCTCCATCAGGTAGTGTTCAGTCTAATGAGTGTTCCTCTCTCCATCAGGTAGAGGGTTCAGTCTATTGAGTGTTCCTCTTTATATCAGGTAGAGGGTTCAGTCTAATGGGTGTTCGCCTTTCCATCAGGTAGTGTTCAGTCTAATGAGTGTTCCTCTCCATCAAGTAGAGGGTTCAGTCTATCGAGGGTTCCTCTCTCTATCAGGTAGAGGGTTCAGTCTAATGAGTGTTCCTCTCTCTATCAGGTAGAGGGTTCAGTCTAATGAGTGTTCCTCTCTCCATCAGGTAGAGGGTTCAGTCTAATGAGTGTTCCTCTCTCTATCAGGTAGAGGGTTCAGTCTAATGAGTGTTCCTCTCTCTATCAGGTAGAGGGTTCAGTCTAATGAGTGTTCCTCTCTTCATCAGGTAGAGGGTTCAGTCTATCGAGGGTTCCTCTCTCTATCAGGTAGAGGGTTCAGTCTATCGAGTGTTCCTCTCTCCATCAGGTAGAGGGTTCAGTCTAATGAGTGTTCCTCTCTCTATCAGGTAGAGGGTTCAGTCTAATGAGTGTTCCTCTCTCCATCAGGTAGAGGGTTCAGTCTAATGAGTGTTCCTCTCTTTATCAGGTAGAGGGTTCAGTCTATCAAGGGTTCCTCTCTTCATTAGGTAGATGGTTCAGTCTAATGAGAGTTCCTCTCTCAATCAGGTAGAGGGTTCAGTCTATCGAGTGTTCCTCTCTCCATCAGGTAGAGGGTTCAGTCGAATGAGTGTTCCTCTCTCTATCAGGTAGAGGGTTCAGTCTAATGAGTGTTCCTCTCTCCATCAGGTAGAGGGTTCAGTCTAATGAGTGTTCCTCTCTCTATCAGGTAGAGGGTTCAGTCTATCAAGGGTTCCTCTCTTCATTAGGTAGATGGTTCAGTCTAATGAGAGTTCCTCTCTCAATCAGGTAGAGGGTTCAGTCGATCAAGAGTTCCTCTCTTCATTAGGTAGACGGTTCAGTCTAATGAGTGTTCCTCTCTCTATCAGGTAGAGGGTTCAGTCTAATGAGTGTTCCTTTCTCCATCAGGTAGAGGGTTCAGTCTAATGAGTGTTCCTATCTCTATCAGGTAGAGGGTTGAGTCTATCAAGAGTTCCTCTCTTCATTAGGTAGAGGGTTCAGTCTAATGAGTGTTCCTCTCTCTATCAGGTAGAAGGTTCAGTCTAATGAGTGTTCCTCTCTCTATCAGGTAGAGGGTTCAGTCTAATGAGTGTTCCTCTCTCTATCAGGTAGAGGGTTCAGTCTAATGAGGGTTCCTCTCTCTATCAGGTAGAGGGTTCAGTCTAATGAGTGTTCCTCTCTCTATCAGGTAGAGGGTTCAGTCTAATGAGTTCCTCTCTCTATCAGGTAGAGGGTTCAGTCTAATGAGTGTTCCTCTCTCATTCAGGTATTGGCTTTTTCTTGGTGAGTTTTGTAACTTTTTAACTGGTCCTTAACAAAGCATTGGCTTTGGACTGAACACCTCTTGGGAGATTTTCAAAGAGAACGCCCTGAAAGTAAACGGCATACATTCGTTAATGGTTTTAATGTTCCTGGACCGGTTTGTTGCTGTTCCTGGAAAGGAGAAAAGTCAAACAGTTCTGGTCTTCTGAAATGGCATTGTTAGCAAATACTTGTGTAAATACTTGTTCATATACACCACATATGTCAGAGTCAAGGCCCGCGGGCCACATCCGGCCCGCAAGAAGGTTTTTTACGGCCCCTGGGATGATCTTGATTTATTATTAGAACCGGCCCGCAGCAAGCCGGCAGCCCGCAGATCTTTTACACGCACCAATACTACATTTCCCACAATGCAAAGGTGACGCACCGAGCAGTAGGCTGCTTCATTTCAATATTTATTGGCACAGCAGTCGTCAGCATCACAGTAAAATTAACTTTCAGATACCCATCAAAAATGGCAAAACGGAAGGTGGATACTGAGAACCGGGGGTTTCAAACAAGGTGGGAGTCGGAGTATATGTTCACGAAGGTAGCTGGAAAACCTGTGTGTCTTCTGTGTGGAGAAAGTGTGGCGGTACTGAAAGAGTATAATCTGAGACGACATTATGAAACGAAACACGCGGACAAAAACAAGAATATGGACATGGAACAAAGGCTACAAAAGGCCAGTTTTATTTTGGCAGAAGAGATCGCTAAATCAGCCCGGCCATTTACGGAGGGGGATTTCATCAAAAACTGCATGATTAAAGTTTGTGACGAAGTTTGCCCAGAAAAAAGGCAACTCTTTTTAAATGTGAGTCTGAGCAGAAACACCATTGCCGAGAGAGTAGACCAGTTGTCCATCAATCTAAAAGAGCAGCTTGTGAAAAAGGGAAAAGATTTTATTGCATATTCCTTGGCTGTGGATGAGAGCACCGACATTTCTGACATTGCCCAGTTGTCAATTTTCATCCGCGGAGTGGACTCCAACCTAAGCGTGACAGAGGAGTTTTTGGCTTTACGTCCTATGCATGGCACAACTACGGGGCATGATTTGTATGAAGAGGTGTCAAGATGTGTAAATGAGATGGAGCTGCCTTGGGAAAAACTCGTGGGTTTGACAACCGACGGAGCACCTGCGATGTGTGGACACAGGAGCGGACTGGTGGCGAAGATACGGGAAAAGATGCAAGAGGAAAACGCGACAGGTGAGCTGACAGCTTATCATTGTATCATACACCAGGAAGCGTTGTGCGGTAAAGCCTTGAAAATGGAGCATGTAATGAGCATCATCACGCGCACAGTTAACTTTATCAGAGCCAAAGGTTTGAATCACCGCCAGTTCAAGGCATTTCTGACGGAGTTAGAAACGGAGCATGGTGATTTGCCTTATCACACAGAGGTGCGATGGCTAAGCCAGGGAAAGGTGCTTCAAAGATGTTTCGAGCTTCGTGAGGAGATTTGTCTGTTCTTGGACAGCAAAGGGAAAGACACAACACAACTCCGAGACGAAATGTTTCTGTGTGAAATGGCTTTTCTGTGTGACATTACGAGTCATCTGAATGCAATAAACTTGCAGCTGCAGGGTCGGGATCGTGTCATCTCTGATATGTACAGTACAGTGAAGGCATTTAAAACCAAACTGACTCTGTGGGAGACGCAGATGCGGAAAGAAAATTTGAGCCACTTTCCCAGCTGCCAGACCATGAAAGAGAAGCTCTCTACCAGTGCGTTCCCGAGCACACAGTTGGCTGATAAAATAGGTATGCTTGCCGCTGACTTTCGACGCCGATTTGCTGACTTTGAAGCACAAAAAAGCAGGTTGGAACTGCTCGGTAACCCATTTGCTGTTGACGTGGAAAGCTCACCACCAAACCTCCAAATGGAGTTGATTGACCTCCAATGCAATGATGCACTGAGGGCAAAATATGCGGCAGTGGGTGCTGCGGAGTTCGCCCGTTTCCTCCCCGGCACAATGCCCCAGCTGCGCATCCAGGCTGCTCAAACGTTGTCTATGTTTGGCAGCACATACCTGTGTGAACAACTGTTTTCTTTGATGAACCTGAACAAAACATCACACAGAAGTCGACTTACTGCTGAACACCTCCACTCAATTCTGAGGATTTCTTCAGCTCAGAGCCTTACCCCGAACATTGATGAACTTGTGGAAAAGATGGGACACCACCAAGTATCACCCTCAACCTCAAATAAGTGAACATTACTGTGCAATCACATATTTAGAGTTTTTACTCAGTTCAAGTTTAAAAGTTAAAATTTAATATTTGTTTTCACTGCATGTTACTTCTCCTTAAACAAAGTGTTGTTTTTGATTAATAGATTTTTGCACTTTATTTTTTTGTATTTCAATCCAATTATATTTTAAAAATATTTCAGTTGAGTGGATGATAGAAAATTGCTATTATTGTTTTTTCTTTGAAGTAAATTTAGCCCACTTTTGCTAAAATAGAAAATATAGTCTACTGATGGTGCCTTGAATACCGGTTTCTTTCATTTAATGTTCATGTTATGGGGATATTTATATAAAGGAAATTTGTCTTTTGTGTCTGTTGAAAATTAAAGATTACTGACAGAGCCATAAGAAAATATTGCTTTATTTATCTGATCATATTGTAATATATTTGTTAGGTTTTCAGTAGGTTCAATTAGGTTCACTAGACTATATGCGTCATTTAAAAATTTTTCAATGAACATTCGAACAGTCCGGCCCTCGTCTTGTAGCTGATTTTTTTATTTGGCCCTCCGTCCATTTGACTTTGACACCCCTGATATACACGGTGGGTGAGATTTCTGTTGACACAGGTTAGAAATCTAAGCAATGTCAGTACCTTCTCTAAGCAATTTGTACCTTTCCTTATTAACTACGCTGTCTGGTTTATGCTCTGAATTCTTGTTGGGGCGGCAAATGTGGCAGCGTCAATTCTCTGTTAATACTCTATAAACACGGACTTATCATCAGAGGCAACTAGTCTGAAGTGTTGCTTTATCTCCACTTATATTAAACTTTTACAGTTCAAACAAAAAGGTTGATATGAGCCTCGGAGAGATAAATAAATGGGAGCTCTTATTTAGATTAAGGGAAGTGGACACCGTTTTTATTCACCATTATGGAAATTGTTACTCTCAAGGTGGTCCTCTCCGTACAAGGGGAGATTGGTTTGATAGTACAGTGGAAGTTCAGCCTGAACCTTTCGCCAGACGTCTGTGCTGTGGTGGTTTTCCCAGGAGCTTGAGGTTCCATTGTGAAACCGTGGTTTACGTCGACTCTTTGTGCGGGGTTGTTTTACAACGGAAAAGGGAATGAAGCAGCCGCTCCGGAGGAAGAGAAGAAGACAGTTAGGTGGTTTGAATTGTTTCCTTTTTCATCCCCGTTACACAAAGGTCACGGTTTGGGAACCCAACTGAGTGTTGTCCCGGGGAATCGTTTTCAAGGTCTCATTTCAGAGTAATATTTCCTCGTAGTCTGGCTCTCTCTTGTTCTTTTATATCAAAACCCAAATTGAAAACCTCCCCTTTTGTCTGGGATCTGATTACCGGCAGTGAGTCATAATCATAATGCAGCCATCCAGCTTCTCACGTCAGGATGTTTTTGTTCCAAATCCCTTTCGGTTAGTCCCAGGTAGGTCTGCTAGGAAACATGGCCCGGTTGTTACGGTATACATTTTCATATTGCCTACCTAAATGTAATTCAAACTGCAGTCTAGTATTTTGTGTTTTGGCGGCTACTGCAACCCATGGAAAGTATTTGGCTGGCTTTAGCTTTGATGCAACAGATAGCAAAGAGTCTGAACATATGGTTTAATACAAGTGTGTGTGTGTGCGCGTGTGGGCGTGTGTGTGTGTGTGCGTGGTGTGTGTGTGTGTGTGTGTGTGTGTGTGTGTGTGTGTGTGTGTGTGTGTGTGTGTGTGTGTGTGTGTGTGTGTGTGTGTGTGTGTGTGTGTGTGTGTGTGTGTGGGCGTGTGCCACAACTGCTTGTGGTTCATCTTGCTAGTTCAATCATTCAAAACATAGTGACATCTGAAATGTCTTTGTAATTTATGTCCAGGTGCAGCTTTTCCTTTGCCTGACTTCCCAGACGCTTTGCTCCGGCAAGATGCTACGCCACACCCACGGACGCTAGTTTCTTCTCCGCAATGAGTCTGTATCTGAGTACATCCCCTACACTTTACCGAATGCGTCTGATTGGTCCAGAAACCCCATGGGTTGGGCCAGAGCCAGAACACACGTGGGGAAAGCGGCAGTTTGAAAATGTATCATTGGCTTCGATACTCTGATTGGTTAGAGATGATCCAATCGCTGATTTCTTTATTTTGTACAACACCCCTCGTGCCCCTCGTCATCACAAACAACTTCAATGATGGTAGTCTCAGACTAAAGTATGTAGCGAATGACAGAGCAGAAGAATTCACTGTGAGTCATCAGGCTAGCTCTTCCTCACCTGTTCTTTTAACTTTTCATATGTCATCTAACTACTGCTTAATGGCTACAACGTCACACACATCTGTGTGTTAGTCAGGTCCGTCCGTCTCTCCTCTGGCCGTAAGGTTCTCATTAACCGCTGGGTGATGGTTGTGTCAGGGCTGTGGCCTCTGTGTCAGCCCCACTGACTGAAGGGTTGAGTCAGGGTGATTGAGCAGTCGAGTCGCAGGCCTCAGGCCTCTCTCAGCAGGGTCCCATCTCCTCCAGAGTAGTGGGGTCACCTGCCTGTCTGTCACCGCACGTCTCCCCCTCATTCCTCAAGCCCTCGTCACACACAGACAGAGAGATGGACGGACAGACAGACTGTTCCACAGAGCAGCAGACACACAGACCTCCACCCCGTCCCATCCTATGTCACACACACACACACACACATCACCATCAACCCCTCACTACTAGCATGGCCATTCATAGTCAGGCAACAAATTAATTCGGGCCAGAGACAATTACTATAAACAGAGGCTGCATTTTTTCT
Source organism: Oncorhynchus mykiss (assembly GCF_057628025.1). NCBI lineage: Eukaryota > Metazoa > Chordata > Actinopteri > Salmoniformes > Salmonidae > Oncorhynchus > Oncorhynchus mykiss. Next base: position 19,238,965 of record NC_143040.1, read on the forward strand.
GCTTTGTGTGGGAAATCTCACTTTGTAAATATTTTTAGGGAACAGAGTATAAACCAGGACAGTGCACAACCCAAGTTTATCTTCAGCTAATTGCAAAGATACAGTGTGGTGGGGTATTCGGTTGTGGTCCCTACTGTGCTGCATTCCAGATGCTGATATCACTAGACCAGAGGACCACCAAAGACTTTAAGTATACTTTATTGACTTAAGCTGTATAAAGACTCTGATAAAGAGCTTCCTTCCACTGGTCATCCATCTTGTGTCTTTGACAGAGCGTCTTGGGCTCGGCAGTGTCAGCAGGACACTGTCTTCTTGTTGTGGAGTTAGAAGACGAGACTATCTGTTCAGGGCTTGATCTACAGAGGGTGGTTAGCTGCAAGGCAAGCACAAAGACAGACAGACAGCAGCTCTTTAAAGGGAAATCTCAATGGTTACTTAGTGTGTTGGAATTATTTCCTTAAACTCATCATACATCATGAGGAACAAATACGATGCTCTGCAATTGAATATCGTTGAATGAAAATGCATGAAAAGCTGTGGCGACATCTTGTGTGACATGGATGTTTCTAAAACTCTGTGGTAATCTATAAACGGTTTAAGTTCTTGTTCCACGACTGGCAGAGGAGGGAGCGCCACTGCCAATAGGGAAGTGTGGTTCATTTAGTGTCACGCAGCTCCACAGCCGCTGCCAAAACCATTCCGCTGTACAAAGCTGTGCTATAGACTAGGCACCCTATTTCCTATATAGTGCACTACTTTTGCTAGGGCTCTGTTCAAAAGTAGTGCAATGTATAGTACACTAGGAATCAATAATCAATAATCCCTCTGAAACACGTCTTTGATCTTTCGATGTTCTTGTGATTTTCCAAGCCAAGACACAGGGCCATGTGGTATGGTTTTTGGCTTTATATTCCTGTGGTGCATGAGGTCTGCATCCCAAATGGCACCCTATTCCCTTCATAGTGCACTACTCATAGGGCGCTGGTCAAAAGTAGTGCACTATGTAGGGAATACGGTGCCATTTGGGACGGGGACGTGGACTTGGCCCCCCGTGGAGCAGAGTGATCTCTCTGCTGTTCTCTCTGTCTATGAATTTTGATATCCAAGTGAAAGCTGACCTGGTCGTCTTGAACAATGCGTGTGAGATGCGCCGGCACCAGCCGCCAACAACTAGAACGATTGATCATAAATCATTTGCGAACCATAGCGCAACACTCAGATGCATTTCAAACATTTTTTTCCATTCATTCTTTACTATCTTTCTCAACCTGCAGTTTCCATGCTGTTTTGAGGGGGAGACGGAAGGAGACTGCCAAATAACACCACTTAAAGATTCCAAATATTTGTATGGTGAATTGGACAGTGTGCTGTTGCAGTTGAATCCCACTAATAGCATCCAAACACTAGAGATCTGTGTGCAGATTTAACCCTTAAATCAGCTCTAGTTGAAGTGTCTGGATATACTGTGTTTACACTTTGTTCTGCAGTCCTGGTCTACATACTCTTTTTTTCTACTGTGTTATTGACTTGTTAATTGTTTACTCCATGTGTAACTCTGTGTTGTCTGCTCACACTGCTATGCTTTATCTTGGCCAGGTCGCAGTTGCAAATGAGAACTTGTTCTCAACTAGCCTACCTGGTTAAATAAAGGTGAAAAAAATAAAAAATAAAATAAATAAATATAGTATAGTTATGCATGAGGGCCTTACATTGAAAAACTGACACTTCAAATCGAAATCAAATCAAGCTTTATTTATACAGCACATTTCAGACATGGAATGCAACGCAATGTGCTTCACAGGAAAACAAACTAATAAAACAATGAAAATAAAAACACAAATATTTACTACACAACAAACATAAAAGGATAAAAAACTAAAGAATAACAATGAAGACTGAATGACTAAAAAGCACCCTAAGGACAAGCAAAGCAAAAAAGAGGTGCTTGTTTCTAAATCATCTTAAGATCTGTTAATTTAGTCCACGAGACAACGTGAATTAGTCACAGATGTATCTGGATTTATCAGGAGCTCGGTAAATGGCCTCTGTGGTCCTCTTCTCCAGCTGCCTCTATAGGCTCTGTGAGCCATGTCGTGTGGAGAGGTAAAGTCTTCCATGTCTGAGTGCTGTAATCAACACTGGGACTGTCTGACAGCGTGCCAAATGGCACCCTATTCCCTATATAGTGCACTACGTTTGACCAGAGCTTTGGACTATGGACCCTAGTCAGAAGTAGTGTACCATATAGGGAATAGGGGGCCATTTGGGACACATTCTCTGCCTGTGTGTAACGGCAGATTTCCTCTTCGTCTGAAGAGGAGTAAGGATCGGACCAAGATGCAGCGTGGTAAGTGTTCATGACGATTTATTAAAAACTAACTGAACACTGAAATACAAAACAATAAACGATGTGATGAAAACCGAAACAGTACCGTGTGGCGACAAACACCCACACGGAAACAAACACTCACAAACCAACAGTGAAACCCAGGCTACCTAAGTATGATTCTCAATCAGAGACAACTAACGACACCTGCCTCTGATTGAGAACCATACTAGGCCAGAACAGAAACCAAACATAGAAAAACAAACATAGACTGCCCACCCCAACTCACGCCCTGACCATACTAAATAAAGAGAAAACAAAGGAAATAAAGGTCAGAACGTGACACTGTGTCTGGGGTGTCACTGATGAGGGGACGCTGTGAACCGAATCACACATTGTCTGTTTTGCGCTCTCTGTCTGACTGGTTGTGTCTGTTCATTCTGTCTGCATATGAACTGCAGGAAAAGGCTGTTTTCATAAGTTCAAACACTGCCATAGTCTTATGTTCAGGCCATAGACTTATTGGTACAGGCAATGGTTGGTTTACTCATACAGGCACAGCATATGCAGACACATACAGTGGGGAGAATTTGATACACTGCCGATTTTGCAGGTTTTCCTACTTACAAAGCATGTCATTTTGATCATAGCTACACTTCAACTGTGAGAGACGGAATCTAAAACAAAAATCCAGAAAATCACATTGTATGATTTTTAAGTAAATAATTTGCATTTTATTGCATGTACATACACACACACACACACACACGCTTGTACATACACACACACATACACACGCTTGTACACACACACACACACACACACACACACATTGGCGCTGGCTTGCTTGCACTGACCCTTTTACCATTTAGGGGCTTTGGACTGATATGAGTGTTATTGACCCAGGGGCCATGTGTGGCATGTTTGGGATCTGCAGAATATATCCCTTAACCTATACAACACAGCCAAACAATACTATCCATTATTCAGGTCCTGGGGTAAACAAGGGAGCAGCCCATGGTGGGGGAGCCAAGGGTCACTGGAGCTGTTTGATTGTCTAATTGGGGGGCGGCTAGTCCAATATGTGTGTGTGTGTATCGCTGCTCAAACACACACTATGCCTGCATGGCAGAGAGAGAGAGAGATGGAGAGACGAAGCCCTAATGAATGCGTGTTTGTTTTCCAAGGCCCCACACACTTATGTTTATTTGAACATGGCTAGTCTTCCTGAACCTGTTTTATCCTCCGTCCTCTGTGTGTTTTCCACCTCCCAACACGTGCATCCCAGCATAGTGATGGGGCTGAGCCGAACAGCATCAGGTGACAACGCTATCCAATTCCAAAATATAAAATGGTTGCTTTAGTTTTTTATATCAGCTAACACAAATGCTAAAGAAACTTTATCTAGGAGTGCAAAGAACCCTCCCATCGTCATGGCTGACAAGAGCAGCTGTCTATCTGGTGCCGTTGGCGGTGGGCCGGGGAGGACCGTCCACGCGGTCAGTTTGGTGTCAACGACGCGGGGACATGGGTCAAAGCTAGAGGCAGCAATAGGACTGGTAGTAGTAATGGTCGCTGCACAGTGGCTCCAGGCTCTGAGACCACCGGGGAGGAAGCCTTCACCTCTCTCCCAGGTCATTAATCACGCACACACACACGTCCCTGCTCCTCTCTACGTAGACAACTGCAGCCTTTTCCCCAAGCAAGGCTTCTTCACGCAGACCCAGAATGCACTCAACGCAGGACCGGGCCCTGTCCCATAGAGTTAGAGGTAGAGTTAGGGGAGCAACGGACATTGCAGTAAATATGTTGATTGATGGCCATAGGTTGCACTGTTTGAAATGTTTGGTTATTGCAACACTGACAAGTGTTTATTGTGCCACTGCATTGAGTGGACAGTAGAACATCACAGGGAATCTGGAGCTGAAGTCTGATCTGGCCATTGTGTTTCTACGCCTGGCTTTCAGTCTTAGGCTGTACGTCCCAAAGGGCACCCTATGGGCCCTGGTTGGAAGTAGTGCACTATGTAGGGAATAGGGTGCCATTTTGGACACAGACTCAGTCCCGCCTGCATGTCCACATAATGAACCCTAAAACCCCAGAGAAACACAACACAGATCCCCGATGACGGCTGACCTCCAGTTTAACTCCCACTGATGACTGTGCTTGTCCTTCCTATGTCAGCTCTTCTTATCACTTCTCTGAGGTCATAGCTATGAGCCACTGAACTTAGAAAGGAACACTAACAGTGTTTTTATGGCCCAGCATTGTTTTGCAAGCTACATGTTGTATTTCACTACTGAAATTACCACTACTGTAACGGCAGATTTCCTCCTCTTCGTCCGAAGAGGAGTAAGGATCGGACCAAGATGCGGCGTGGTAACTGTTCATGTCGTTTATTTTAAAAACATAAACTGAACACTCACGCCCTGACCATACTAAATACAGACAAAACAAAGGAAAATAAAGGTCAGAACGTGACAACTACAGTTGGCAATGGATACAAAATGTGCCTTTACCAGGATTTCCTCCCTCTCCCTTCACTTCAACATGAATCACAGTCTCAATAGTTATTACTGCATATATAGTACCAGTCAAAAGTTTGGACACACCTACTCATTCAAGGGTTTTTCTTTATTTATACTATTTTCTACATTGTAGAATAATAGTGAAGACATCAAAACTATGAAATAACACATATGGAATCATGCAGTAACCAAAAAAGTAACCAAATATAAAAGTTAAAAGTAACCAAATATATTTTAGATATCAGATTCTTCAAAGTATCCACCCTTTGCCTTGATGACAGCTCTTGGCATTCTCTCAACCAGCTTCACCTGAAATGCTTTTCCAACAGTTCACACATATGCTGAGCACTTGTTGGCTGCTTTTCCTTTACTCTGCGGTCCAACTCATCCCAAACCATCTCAACTGGGTTGAGGTCAGGTGATTGTGGAGGCCAGGTCATCTGATGCAGCACTCTGTCATTATTCTTCAAATAGCTCTTACACAGCCTGGAGGTGTGTTGGGTCATTGACTTGTTGAAAAACAAATGATAGTCCCACGAAGTGCAAACCAGATGGGATGGCGTATCGCTGCAGAGCGCTGTAGTAGCCATTTTGGTTAAGTGTGCCTTGAATTCTAAATAAATCACTGACAGTGTCAACAGCAAAGCACCATCACACCTCCATGCTTCACAGTGGAACCACACATGTGGAGATCATCCATTCAACTACTCTGCGTCTCAGAGAGACACGACGGTTGGAACCAAAAGCCTCAAATCTGGACTCATCATCACCAAAGGACAGATTTCCACCGGTCTAATGTCCATTGCTTGTTTCTTGGCCCAAGCAAGTCTCTTTTTATTATTGGTGTCCTTAAGTAGTGGTTTCTTTGTAACAGTTTGACCATGAAGGCCTGATTCAAGCAGTCTCCTCTAAACAGATGAGGTTGAGATGTGTCAGTTATTTGAACTCTGTGAAGGATTTATTTGGGCTACAACTGAGGCTGGTAACTCTAATGAACTTATTCTCTGCAGCAGAGGTAACTCTGGGTCTTCCTTTTCTGTGGCGGTCCTCATGAGAGCCAGTTTCATCATAGCGCTTGATGGGTTTTTGCGACTGTTTTTGCGACTGAAATTTTCCGGATTGACTGACCATCATGTCTTAAAGTAGTGATGGACTAACGTTTGTCTTTGCTTATTTGAGCAGTTTTTGCCATAATATGGACCAGATCTTTTACCAAATAGGGCTATCTTCTGTATACCACCCCTACCTTGTCACAATACAACTGATTGGCTCAAATGCATTAAGAAGGAAAGAAATTCCACATATAAACTTTTAACAAGGCACACCTGTTAATTGAAATGCATTCCAGGTGACCACCTCATGAAGCTGGTTGAGAGAATGCCAAGAGTGTGCAAAGCTGTCATCAAGGCAAAGGGTGGCTACTTTGAAGAATATCAAATATAAAATATATTTTGATTTGTTTAACACTTTTGTAGAAAATAGTAAAAATAAAGAAAAGCCCTCGAATGAGTAGGTCTGTCCAAACTTTTGACTCGTGCTGTATATACAAATTGGAATTATCTACACAGCTATAAAAAAATGTCTTAGACAGATTGAATCCCATCACACACACACACACACACACACACACACACACACACACACACACACACACACTCTCTCTCTCTCTCTCTCTCTCTCTCTCTCTCTCTGATAGAACTCCCTTGTTCACAGCAGGTCTTGCTTTTGTCCTGCTGTTGTGGTGCAATAGCAGCAGCATTCTCTCATGGTACTACGAGTGCTGCTCCCCCCTGAGTCTTTCAGTTGTCTGTGACACTCTGCTGCAGTTCAAGGCCTTATTGCCCACCCAAAGAGGTTATAGGGATTCTGCACTGCCCTCTCTCTCCCTAAGTGGGTGGTCCTCTGGGGCATGGCTGAGGCACAGGTGGGGCATTGTAGGGGTGCTCACAAAAATACCCCCTCCGCCCCAACAACCCCCCCCCCCCCCCCCTTTCCTTATGGAACGGTGAACTACATTTTCCAGAACTTTCCATCAGACCGTTAAGACACTAAACACTGAAGGTGGAACATTGACATAAACAAACCAGTGAGATAGCTAGCCCCGCTGGGAAAAGCTAAACACACATATAACCTTGAGGACATCCCATAAGTCCATTGTCTGCCACCTCAACAAAGAAGGGCTCCTTTTCAGTTCTGTCATCGAAAGGGCTTTGGAGTGCACCCTAACATGGTGTATTTTAAATTATTTGTTTTAATGAGATAATCCGAAAAGGACCCCTGTGCAACAACCAAGTGAACAAAATATTGTTACATCTAACATTTGGGGAAAAAAGAGCCCCCCCGCATCCAATTTCTTTTCCCCAAGCGCCGTTTTTTTGTAAATAATTACAGTTCTGCTGAATGTGTTGTATAAAGTTTACACGGTAGGTTCACTGCACCCTATCTGTTGTTTGGAACTCTGGGAACCACCAGTAAGATGTTGACATATGACGGCTCTGCTGTAGTGAACAAGGCATGGATTACTTGGGAGCATAATAAACAGCAGCATAAAGAGAGAACTGTCCACCAGGAGCCAATAGAGGAGTGACCCCTCGGCCCCCTGTCTGTCTGTCTGTCTGTCTGTCTGTCTGTCTGTCTGTCTGTCTGTCTGTCTGTCTGTCTGTCTGTCTGTCTGTCTGTCTGTCTGTCTGTCTGTCCGTTAGACCTCTGTGTGCCTGTCTCTCTCTGTCTGTCTGGGTTCTGTCTGTCTCTCTGTCTGTTAGGCATCTCTGTCTGTCGTTCTGTCTGTCAGGTTCTGTATGTCTGCCCGATGGTTCTGTCTGTCTGGGTCTGTCTGTCTGTTAGGTCTCTGTCTTTCTGTCTGTTAGGCCTCTGTTTGTTTTCTGTCTGTCTGTCTGTCTGTCTGTCTGTCTGTCTGTCTGTCTGTCTGTCTGTCTGTCTGTCTGTCTGTCTGTCTGTCTGTCTGTCTGTATGTCTGTCTGTCTGTCTGTCTGTCTGTCTGTCTGTCTGTCAGACCTGTGTTTGTCTATCTGTCTGTGTCTGAACTATGCAGGGATGGAGGAGCCGGGGTTACACACGCTCCCTGGGGTTGCGCAATCAAAGAGACAGAGAGCGTCATGTCAGGTGATGTGTTGGCTCCTGGATTGGAGGCTGCCAGCCACCTGTTCACATAATGTAACAGAAGGATGGATTGTTAGAGATACAGGCTGGAGAGTTAAAGCTGTAGGAAGAGGTAGGAAGAGGACCTGTGTAGTAGTAGTAGTAGTGGTCATGCTCAAATAAAATTTTGTTCATAGTTCCAAGTCATATTTCAGGGTTTTTATATTCAAATACAGCAGTATCACAATTAAGAGTCTTGTTGAATTTAGGTTGATATTATGGAGTATAAAATACTCTAAACCTACATACTGCATCCAGTCATTCAACTGACACACTCATTTAAGACTTTTTTGAAATTGAAGAATAGCCTATAGCAGGTGCTTCTAGTGAAATTGTAGTGGTGCTCTGTTTGTCTGCACAAAGACTTGGCTGTGCCCTCCATACACCTGTGTTTGACTAAAGAGATGCCAGAACCTCTGATTCAATGAGCCGTTTATACTTGGTAGCTTGGGGAACTACCTTGGCTGTTTGCATTCATTCTATTTTAGAGATGTTGTAGCGTTCCACCACAAATGAAAGCATG
>NC_143040.1:20332500-20437500 GCF_057628025.1 Oncorhynchus mykiss
GTAAAGGAACAATATATTCTAATGTATTCACTGAGGAGAAGTTATTCATTCTGTCAGAATTCCTACTTCAAATATCTCCATTACTCACAGTGGGGCGACTGGAGACGTCTAAGAACATGAATCTGTATCCAGACAGGCATAAGAGAGCTTATCCATGACATACAACTTGGTCATCATTGATTTCACTAAAGAAGAATGACCACTAACCACCATTATAAACATCTATTAGATACATTCAACGAGCAAATATACCTGCCATACAAGTTCCAATGACATATCCAGACTCACTACTTAGACCCAATGTTCAGGTCAAGTTGCAGATTGTATGAACGTCAAGATTCCCTTCAACATTGAAAACAGATAACTAAGAATATACATGGAGGCAAAACACACACGAGGAGGGATGGTTGGCGACATTGTGTTGTACGCCAGCAAGGTGCTAAAAAAACAAACAGCAGCCGTATATCCCATAACCCCTTGGGGCTCGGCTGAGTAATCTGGTAGCTCACTAGCTAGCCTCTTCAGTAGCTGGGCAGATGTGGTAGTGTGTTGGGGGGAGGGGAGGGGGGGGTACTTTCGAGAGCGAGTGAGTCAGAAAAAGGGGTGCTTATCAGAAAGCAGAAGTGAGAGAGAGGGGTTAGGGACCCTGTCCTGGTGGAGTCGTCACACAGACTCAGATCAAAGACGGACTCTTCAGGCAGGCCTCGTCCTCTTTTACTCTATTCAATACAGACCAGAGAAAGATCTTTAGGCGCCGTCTGATGATGTGGGATGTTTTCACACCGAGATAAATAGGCAGAGAATAAAAGATGACTTCGATAGAAGCCCAAAAAAAGGCTGAAAAGAGCCTCAAAAGAAGCCGTTTAGTATCTATGACATGTTTTTATTTCTCCCAGGTACGGAGTTGCTCTCTGCTGTGATTGGTCCAATAACACGTGTCACGTTATGCTACATGGATACTATCATATTTGTGTTGATGGTAATAAATCTAGTTTTAGTTATACAATTACCATAAAACAAAACAAGGGCATATATTGGCTACATAAAATCCCCCAAAATTATTATAATCATTATAGCATGTGTATTAACGTGTAAAAAGCTGCATGATTAGCATAATCACCATTGATGCACTGAACATGGCCTTGGATGACTTCAAATAGACGCCAGAATCCAAAATGCCATATAAGGCGCACAGACACCAAAGCGGAAGTACACGGAGATGAAACCGAATTGTAGAATCTCTGCAGTTCTGTAGTGTACTCTAACATGATGGATTCTGAAGGAGGCTATCGGAAATGAACTCTGTTTGGCTAAGAGGGATCAACCTTATGGCTCTGAGTCTATTTGTTTTCGTTCTGTTCCTACAAATCAACCCTAGAGGAAAGTGTGACAAGCCTTAAGAATAAGCAGCCTTACTTCGCTTTTCGCCAAAAACGAGCTTTTCCTTGAAAAAAAGCCCCTCTAGATCCACACGCTAAGGGAACATCCGTGATAACTTTGAAACGAATAGTGAATGATGAGTCCAAAAGATGATTCACACAAAAGGTTTGTTTTAATTAAGGAGAGGTCAAAGGATGGAGCCAAAATACACACAAGCGCGTGCCCATGTGTACATACACACACACACACTCTGAAACTACAGGATGTTGTGATGACTAACTACACCTAATATAACCTTAATAATACCATCCATGCATAGACACTACCTGAACACCAAAAACCCACACAACAAAAATACCATTCTAGCTTTGCATGCGTTGCCCATAATAGGTGCAGTGTTGTCACGACAGTGTGAAATCAGTTGAACTCCGGTTCGCACAATTATGCTTCAGTCGCTTATGAAGGTAAGAATTTATTTCCAGATATGTGTATATTGACCCTGTCTGACATTCAGAGTGTATTTACAATTTGTCTTTATAAGTCATACTTACTGTCACCATATATTTCATTAAGCTACAGTTAGCGTGTTACTTTACATTTGGACATTTTCACGACTTTGAGTGTGTCCCATCCCAAATGGCACCCTGTTCCCTATATAGTGCACTACTTTTGACCAAGGTCCATGGGGCTCTGGTCAAAAGTAGTGTACTATGTAGGGAATAGGGTGTCATTTGGGACACACACACACTTGGGGGCGTGTATTCATCTCTCAGGGACTGAACTGTGTTTTTGATATTAAACAGTCTTGCAGTCTAAAATAAAAACCCTTAACCGTTCTTTTTTTCTTTCTTAAGCTGCACGCCAAGGGTCTTTGAGTACAACTATTCCTCCAGTCGGGCATGATTCAGGGGAAAAGAATGTCAAATCTCAACAGTTTTGCATTTTTTAAATCTTCACAATAAATCAAGGTTGTAAGTAAACCATACATCACGCGGTACCTAATGTAACGTTGCCTGTTCGGTTAGAGTTCAAGTATTTTTGCTAGAAACTTCCAAATGAACGTTTGCGTCTATGTGGCTTATCTCGTCTCTTGACAGCGTCAATTCTACTACGGTTCTAGTCCAGATCCAGAACATTGCTAATAACAACAGATAGGAGGTGTATGTTGTAGGTTGACTACTACACTGACATGAATGCCACTCCACCAACTATATACCAAAGATAGGAACAGGTTTTATAAAACAGAGATGGTTTATGCAAAATACCAAATATGCAGGATCATGCAAATATTTCCAGATTGCATTTTCTTGAGAAGGATATGTGTGTGTGTGTGTGTGTGTGTGTGTGTGTGTGTGTGTGTGTGTGTGTGTGTGTGTGTGTGTGTATATATATATATATATATATATATATATGTGTGTATAGCATGCCTATACAGTGCATTCAGAAAGTATTCAGACCTCTTAACTTTTTTCCACATTTTGCTACATTACAGCCTTATTCTAAAATTGATTAAATACATTTTTTTCTCTCATAAATCTACACACAATAACCCATAATGACAAAGCACAAACAGGATTTTTAAATGTTTTCAAATGTATTTATTTTTTTAAATAAAGGAAATACCTTATTTACATAAGTATTCAGAACCTTTGTTATGAGACACCCGAAATTGAGCTCAGGTGCATCCTGTTTCCATTGATAATCCTTGAGCTGGTTCTACAACTTGATTGGAGTCCACCTGTGGTAAATTCAATCGATTGGACATGATTTGGAAAGGCACACACATGTCTATATAAGGTCCCACAGTTGACAAAACATGTCTGAGCAAAAACCAAGTTATGAGGTCAAAGGAATTGTCCGTAGAGAACCGAGACATGATTGTGTCGAAGAACAGATCTGGTGAAGGGCACCAAAACATTTATTCAGCATTGAAAGTCCCCAAGAACACAGAGGCCCCCGCCGGGCCAAACTGAGCAATCAGGGGAGAAGGGCCTTGGTCAGGGAGGTGACCAAGAACCCAATAGTCACTGTGACAGAGCTCCTCTGTGGGGATGGGGGAACCTTCCAGAAGGACAACCATCTCTGCAGCACTCCACCAAATCAGGCCTTTATGGTAGAGTAGCCAGACAGAAGACACTATTCAGAAAAAGGCAGGACAGCCTACTTGGAGTTTGCCAAAAAGCACCTAATAACTCTCAGACCATGACAAAAAATTAAAATCAAATTTTATTTGTCACATGCGCCGAATACAACATGTGCAGACTTTACCGTGAAATGCTGACTTACAAGCCTTTAACCAACGGTGCAGTTCAAGATGAAGAAAATATTTACCAAGTAGACTAACACAATAAGAATAATGAGGCTATATACAGGGGGCACCAGTACCCAGTCAGTGTGCAGGGGTACAGGCTAGTTGAGGTAATCTGTACATGTAGGGGGGGGGGCTGAAGTGACTATGCATAGGTAACAAACAAACAGCGAGTGTACAAAAGGGGGGGACTCTCTGGTCTGATGAAGCCAAAATGTAATTATTTGTCCTGAATGCCAAGCTTCACATCTGGAGGAAACCTGGCACCATCCCTACGGTGAAGCATGGTGGTGGTGGCAGCATCATGCTGTTATCTGACTTTTTCTGAAAATAGCTGTGCGGCAACTTTCCCCGTCCAACCTGACAGAGCTTAAGAGGATCTGCAGAGAAGAATGGGAGAAACTCCCCAAATACAGGTGTGTCAACCTTGTAGCATCATACCCAAGAAGAGTCGAGGCTGTAATCGCCGGCAAATGTGCTTCAACAAAGTACTGAGTAAAGGGTCTGAATACTTATGTAAATGTGATCTTTCAGGTTTTGCACAACAACAAAAAATAACATTTTTTGCTTTGTCAAAATCGGGAGTTGTGTGATGAGGGGAAACAAACAAAGTAATCAATAATAAGGCTGTAACTGTGCACTGTATATGTGTAAACACCAAATACACTCATCATAAGTGAAAATTATCACATAGACTTGAGGTTACATTACTTAACTTGAACCAGGAAATAGCCAATCAAAAAAATCCCTCAATTAAATTCAAATATTCAACAGACACACCCCTTAATTACAGTTATATCGTTTTTCAACATCTAGGCTTATAGTTAGTTAATCAAGACAGTGAGTTTTGTGAATCTGTCCCGAGGTCTCCTACTAGGGTTGGGCCGATATATGATCAAATTGAAAATCGTGATATTTGACATTGACGATATATTGGGTAGTGCAAGACTACTCGATTTGAACTTCACAAATCAAAAACGGTGCAGTTTTATCAGTTAGGCTAGAGTTCAAAATTAAGTCTGAATTAATTAACTAAGCCTTGTTTTTTCACAATACAAAGATTATGTAACGTTACTATCGTAAATAAGCACAAAAACAGCACAGGCTAGAATGATTTACTCATTAACTGCGCAAAACGATTGTATCAGATATTGCAATATATTGAGTGGCATATCATAGAAGATGTCTCCCCAAATATCACCCAACCTCATCTCCTACACTACAGTAATCTGTACTCTCTGTGGTGTTAGTAGCTTCATCAACACTAATGGAATCTATGAGAATGACAAGTCTACAGGCATTTGCCATCTTACTGTTCAAAAAACTGAAAGACACTTTATCACTTGGTTTCTGCCAACTTTGTGGCTTATTTCAGTATCCACACTGTATTTCAAGCGGTTGCATTTTCCAGTCTTCAGCTAAACCCGATGCTACACTGAATGTGTTGAGAATGAGAAACGAAAGCTAAATAGAGTACATGAGTATTCCAGGAATGTTTCAGTCCATTAACCTTTGTGTCGTGGTCATGCTGACCAATCTTTGGGAAACATAATGTATATTTGGCGCAAAAAAAAACATTTTCCAAAATGGGAAATAATCGTTGTGTTTTAGTCATACTAAACTACAAAAAAAGCATTGGCTGTATAAAGCCTGCATTACATTGAGACAATAGTGTTTCAGTCATTTACTAATATCACCATCAATTACATTTAAAATGTTAGTCTGTCTCTGTTTAAAGTACAATCTGCAAAAGCAGTTTTTCCCCCATATGGCTAAACACATATTAAACTAGCTTCGCTGACTATTGTATGATAACAATATATTTGAAAAGAGAAAAAATATATACATTTATGCAATAACTTCATAACGTACATAAGAACGCGAAAGAAGGTTTTCATATCATCAATATAGATTTTTGATAAGCCATGTTAACTCCGCGTCATTGCATCGTTGGGTGCTTTGCTTAACACCACAACAAGGACCTGGAGATATTTCCAGCTCCAAATAGCCAAAAGTCGTTGCAATTAAAACACTTATGTCTAATTAGGCCAAAAGCCTCGAGGGATCCCGAAATAAAAACGACGTCCACTGGACAGAGAATGTCCAATTGACTCCCTAATGAATTTAATGCCAAAGCTCCTAACAACCTGCGCCTCATTAACTTGAGTAGTCTACAACCGGAGGACGGGCAAAGAAGCTTCAGAGCTGCAGATAAAGTCCTGTTTGCAAAACTATTGATCTAACTTAAGTAGCTTTCATTTAACTGATGCGTTATTTTTTGGGCCATTCTTATGCAGCATCACTGTCTGAGGAGCAGTCTCGGTGTCTTCTCCCCGCGCGTCTCGGTGCTGTGCCCGCGAGGAGACGGTGATTGGTTCTTAAGTCATCTAACATGACGTCTGGGGTGATAAGAGGACTTCAATTACAATCCCGGGCCCGCGCGAAGAACCCCTGTCCGTTTATTATTCATCACCGACAAGGTTCACGCGCCGATAAAGCGATGACCAGATTAAAAAAGTACGTGCATTTTTAGAAAACCATGCACAGCGCACAATGAGAAAGAAAAAGCCGGTTGTTTATGTCTTTAGAGTGATTTAAAAATATAATTGAGCTTCTTGGAAATCAATTACATATTTAAATTGTTGTAATAAGAATGTGAAAAGAGAAACATCAGAACGTTAGTTTTTTTCTGAATTAGGCATTATTAATGTAACATGCGCTTTATAAAACGACAAGGGCAAATAGGCTGCAATAAAAACAGGCCCCAAACATAGTATTGAAGAACTATGGAATACCACGTTTTTAACATCTCAAAGAGTCTTACGATATCAATTAAAATAATAGGCCTATAGTCTTATTATCGTTCATCACATTTTATAATTACACGCGTGCTAAAACATGCTCTGCAGGTGCGTGTAGTGCGCATCCATTCTAGGAGGAATTGTTCTCCGTTCTTAAATTGTGCAATGGCATGGAATGGGTCAAATATGGAAGTAATATGATGTTAATTTGGCCGATAGAATATTAGGGAAATAGTAGGCCAAATTTGTATGGTAAAACAATAAACCACATTTCTGTGAGGGGAAGGTTGTTGCTCTTAATCCGATATCCGAGGGAAATTACTGGGTGTGATTTTAACTATTCAGGCCTATAATCTACTGTCATGATACACCAAGATGAAACCACTAGGCACAAAACGACAAAACAAAAAGCATTTCCTTTAAGACAAGTGAATATGTTAGAGGTTTGAAATGTGAACAACTTTTAGCCTATTATAAGAGAAAAAATACTCAAAATCAGGAAAACATAATGATATGCTATTTTATGGAGAAAAACACAAATATTAGAAATATTGTACACTCACTGAACATTCGATTTATCTCGTTAACCTGATTATCACACACCGTGTTGAACCCGCAGCCTGGAGACGCGCTTTCTAATAAAATTAGTCTTTCTTGTTTCTTGACGCACAAATGTCATAAAACATCAGTCAAAAATAGCTTGATATACATAAATTAGCAACTCATTAGAAATATGCAAATGCACGAACAGTCAAATAATGCATTCATACAATAACTGTACAGCATTTAAAAAACGGATTGGTTACTTTGTCAAAAGCGATTAAAACCTTAGTGCTAATGTTTATAAAGTAGTATCAAGCCTCATTAACTGCCATAGAAAAACAAAAGGGTTCCAAATTGATGCCATTCAGACATGAAGCGAGCCAGTAAATAAACACTTCCCTTGTCAGGTATCCAGCACTCAATGCGCAACCTATTCTCCTTCTAAATGTTTCCATTTTATATTGAGCACGTGCACACCTGGGGGGGGGGGGGGGGGGGAAGGCTAGGTCAAGGCAAAAGAGACACAGCTGTCTTTAAAAAGTATTAAATATACTTCGTAGAAAAGAGCACAAAGTGTGTATACGAAAAGGAACCGTTTATCTTCCTATATCTCGACCTGGGAGCAGAGGCTCCGCGCGCAGGATGTTGGAGAGCGAAAGTGTGCCTCTCGTGAAAGAGTGCTTGTCGGAGAGGCCTCTGATTGGCTGGTTGCACTGACAGCTCCGCCGTTGATTGCAGGAAGAGAAGCCCGACCCCTTTCACTCTTCTAGGGGACCATTCATAAACTACACAAGTACAGCTCGCACAGCTGAGTGTGGACAACAGTGGGGCAAGGTAGGAGAATAACGCGTAGTTTTTACGTTCAACCGAATGGACAAGGAGAGATGAGTGGTCACGACCAGAGCTTTATCCTTTAGGGTCTGCAAGCGCGAGGACACGGACGGTATTATACTGTACACTGAGCCCACCCCATTCTGGGGCTGCCTACTGCATATGACTTGGACTGATATTTAGTAGCCTATTACGTTGCAACCCTATCGGTTTCCTTCCGACATTGTCTGACGTCCATCCGCTGTGTACGCAAAAAAAAGTTTAATTATATCATTTTTCCATTGCTTGGGGAAGAGCGTTTCGCCTCTGGCTTTACCGGTAAGCATTGGATCCGTCAACGTACTGCGACTCGCCGGTGTACAGCCCGGACCTCTGCCCCAACATGATCGCGACGCAGGCAAAGCTGGTCTACCAGCTCAACAAATACTACAGCGAGAGATGCCAAACTCGAAAAGCGGCCATTGCAAAGACTATCCGGGAGGTGTGTAAGGTAGTGTCGGACGTCCTGAAGGAGGTCGAGGTGCAGGAACCCCGGTTCATCTCCTCTCTCAGCGAGATAGAGGCGCGCTTCGAGGGGATGGAGGTCATAGCCCCCAACGAGTTCGAGGTGGTCCTCTACCTCAACCAGATGGGAGTGTTCAACTTTGTTGACGACGGTTCTCTGCCCGGCTGCGCTGTACTGAAGCTGAGCGACGGCCGCAAAAGAAGTATGTCTCTCTGGGTCGAGTTCATAACGGCCTCGGGCTACCTTTCCGCCCGGAAGATCCGCTCAAGGTTTCAGACTCTGGTGGCGCAAGCGGTGGATAAATGTAGCTACCGTGACGTGGTTAAAATGGTAGCAGATACAAGTGAGGTAAGACTAAGGATCCGGGAGAGATACGTGGTTCAGATCACCCCTGCTTTCAAGTGCACAGGGATCTGGCCTAGGAGCGCTGCCCAGTGGCCCATGCCCCATATCCCCTGGCCTGGTCCGAACCGGGTGGCCGAGGTCAAGGCCGAGGGCTTTAACCTGCTCTCCAAAGAGTGCTACTCGTTGACCGGGAAACAGAGCTCGGCTGAGAGTGACGCCTGGGTCTTGCAGTTCAGCGAGGCCGAGAATAGGCTCCTGATGGCGGGATGCAGGAAAAGATGCCTCTCGGTCCTGAAGACTCTCCGCGACCGTCATCTCGAGCTACCCGGTCAGCCACTCCAGAGCTACCACATGAAGACCCTGCTGCTGTATGAGTGTGAGAAACACCCGAGAGAGACCGACTGGGACGAGTCCTGCCTCGGAGATCGAATCAACGGAATTCTGCTGCAGCTCATCTCGTGTTTGCAGTGCCGCAGATGCCCCCATTATTTCTTACCAAATTTGGACCTGTTTCAGGGGAAGCCCCACTCGGCCCTGGAAGCTGCCGCAAAGCAGACGTGGAGACTGGCGAGGGAAATCCTCACTAATGCAAAAAGTTTGGACAAATTATAAACTGTCGAATTGTCTGATTGTGATACTGTTGCTATTTAGGGCCGAGGTGACGTTTTGAGATCACTTCAGAGTGGAGGAAAACGTCATGATCTTGGTTTCACATCCGAGCAATGTGAAACAATTGAGAAATTAAAAACAAGCAAACAAAAAAAAAAAACTTTTACAACGGAGTGTAATGGGACATTGCCATTCAGAGAGAGAGAACGTGAAGGTACATTAAGCTAAATGTAATACTTTTTTGGTTGTTTTGTTTTAAAATGTTTTCACAAAGTGAATAAATGTTTATTTAAAATTATATGCACAAAATCTTTAAGTGAAAGAATAAAAATGTAGCGTGCCAAGTTCCAATTTTTCATTACGTGACCTTAAACTGAAATGTTAATAAAACTAAGAAATGACATTACAACTTGGCCTTGTGTTTGTATACATGTTTTGAGAACTGGCATTGTTTAGTAAGAGTAATACAAATTTATATTTACTAGATAAAGTGAAATCAATTCCCGTGTGAAAAACAGAAATTCATGTGCGTAAAAAAGCAATGTTAAATACATTTACATTCGGTAAATCTTGGGCCTAGATTCATTTGATACAAAATACGAGTTCTGCATGATTATGCATATCAGAGAACATACATTAATTTTCGTCTTGGAATAATTAATATAGCACACTATAATTTAGTTCAATTTGATGAAAATTGTTTTAACAAACAAAAAAAACGTCTATTTAGTCGACAGTTTGATGTCGATAGGCTATATGGCTGCAAAAATCATATTTAAACACCGGTATGCATGTCTGTTATTACTGTGTATTAACTATTGGGGAGATAGGCTATAATTCAGCGGAGAAATTGCACGAGGATAAAGAGAAACACAACAACCACTTGTAGTAGGCCCATTCACCAGAATAGACCATTGCTAAATTCAGGTTAATTCATTTGCCCTTTCAATAGGAAAATGTTAACGCACGAAAATCAAAACCTCAAAAGTTGATTAATGAATTTATCCGTTATTTTAACTAGATTATGATTATAACTGTTCTTGTTGTTATTGCCAATAACCCTGGGCGCAGACTGCTGGAAAAAAAAGATACACAACTGTCACTCAATGACTAGCCAGGGGAAGTCAGGGCCCATTTCTTAACGAGACCTGATTCATATTGCTTTCGCTACGAGCGACTAAACACCACGCAGGAATATTAGTACAGTAGGCTATCCATTAGCAGCAGCCTATTTGGTTTATCACTGAACTGTTGAATACAAATAGAAAGAGGATGTTTTGAAATTAATATTCATCACTATAGCCTGTTATTTAGGATATTCAAATGAGTCATATAGGCTACGTTTCAAAGGTGTCGAATAATAAATTCAAGTCATTTCATGGTTTTTGTTCTCAACAAAACCTACCACAACATTGTGGTAGTCATTGGCCAACACACTATTCCTGATTCCTGGGCTGTATTTCACGAACAACTGAAACACCCGAAGGAAGAAGAGCAAGCCTAGTCTTCTCTCTGTATCAGGCACATTGATTGTATTATGATGTGCGATAGACTCACTTATTTTTCAAACGTTTGCTTGTGATGCTTCTGCAGGCTCGGAGGCCTTTGTGTATCGAATCTGCAGCGCAAACACCCGTTTTCAGAGAGACGTGATGTTGTCAATGACGTAGCCCACCCAAACCAATGCAATTCAAGCACGAGTGAAGCTATAGCTTAATGTTCACTTTCACTACGCAAATACACACACCACATAACAGCATCTTAGCCTGTACGGTTGTTATAATCTCAATTATAGAAATTATTAAGTCTCGATCTACATTTGGATTATTCAATAATTATTTGACTTGATGATCGCAGAATTCGAAGCTGCTTACAGTCGTCATGCAATAGCCTAAAGGATTTTAGTCTACGCATGTTCATGGTTGGAGTTATTTACTAAATTCTTATAAAGGCTTATAGGCTGCAGAAAAGCATGACTTGGAGGTGCTGAGGTCAGGGAAGGACTGGGAGAAAGGCCTGAGCCATTTTGAAAGCTGATTTTACAGAATGACGGGAGGGCCTGCTTTGGATCAATGGAAGGTAAAGCCCTTCTCTTACCTTTGGATCGATCGTCTTAAAGCTGGCCTCATCTTCATCCACCTCGAAGTAGAGTTCAGACGCAGTGATGGACAGCGTTCCTTTCACCACAACCGCCGGGGCGACCAGCTGAGCGCTAGTGCTCATGTTTACAGGGCCTAGGAGACAGACAGGGCCCAACAACGGCACGGGCCAGAAAGCAAACATTAGCCCGCTTTACAAAAATCACCCCCTGCCCCTCCTCGAGAAAGCAAGAGTTTTTTCAAAGGGCAACAGCGTGTAAAAGTAAACATATAAACTCAACAAGGGCACGCACTGACTTTGATGGCTCTTTTTGTCTCCGTGAAAATACCATAACAATATAGAAAGTCCACATATGCATTTTTAATGAGGGAAAACATTTGCTCTAGGCCAGGGCTGCCAACCCTCTTCCTGGAGATCTACCGTCCTGTGGGTTTTCAGTTCAACCCTAATTTAACACACCTGATTCTACAAATTAGCTGCTCAACAAGACCTTAACTAGCTGAATCAGATATGATACATTAGTATTGGACTGAACCTACAGGACAGTAGATCTCCAGGAAGAGTGTTGGGCATTCCTGCTCAAGGCGATTGGTCGTTTGTATCGGCCTATCTATCAGATGCAAGGTCAAGAAGAAAAATAAATATAATTCTCAATTGTATAATTTCTAGCTTAAAACTGCATGCAAATGATTTGTGTAACTGCAATTTAAATTAAGAATGCAATTTTATATTTCGCAATTATTATTAGCATTATTATTAGATTATTATTAGACCTCATTTCCTTGCTAGATCGAGTTAGATCTAATATTGCGTGTTGATAAGCACTGAAACCAGAATCACCATGATCTGAACAGTTCCTCTTTAGACTACAGGGAGGGAGAGGTGGTTTGACCCGCTGGGTAAAATAAAATATCAGCATCTGCGTAACCCAAGACAGACCAGCTTTGTCAAAAAATAGAATCAGCTGTCAATCAGGCCCCATTGATTGCGGGCTGGTGCTACGTCTGTTTAATCTCTCATCAATCTTAATTTATGCCAGTATGACAATGAGAAGGCCGCTCGAGGGAGCAACGTGTAAGCTCTTGCCGCTCCTGCCCCGCGCTCCACGTGTGCAGAAGCATTGTATTTGCAGATGTGCCGCGCGGCAGAAAGGGGCTTCAGAGCCCGGCTTGATTTCCCCAAGCACCCACGTCTTTCCGAAACGGAAGGCTATGAAATAAACAGATATGTTCATTTGTTGCCATCTCCCCCTCCCTCCCCCTTAGCCCTCCGAGCATTGTGAGCATTAGCATGTAATCCGGGCGTGAAATAACATTTTTCAATCACTGCCATGGAGACATTCAATTACACCTGGTGTTGTTCCGACAGACAGCTGCCTGTACTGGGACGCTGCGTCCTGTCTGTCTGTCTAGTCAGAGGAGTAGGAGACCCACATGACAATTTCCACTTCATTTCAGAATCCATGTCACTTTATTATGCATGGAATCTCCCCTTAACCCTATTGTCATCGTGGGCGTTGTGTTTTCATATAATTGCGCTCTGAGCGTATTAGTCTACAGTGGGTGAACAAGTTATATTGGAAAGCCATGATGTGGGGAAATTGAGGATTATATAGGATGCAATCCGATTAGTAACATAACTAATAGGCCTATAGGAGTTCCAGGTATAGGGAGCCACATTTACATCAATATGAGTGTGAGATAATGGATTTAAAGTGGATAAGAAATTGGACAGCAACGTCATTTTATGTGTTTGAGTCTTGTTAACGGCAAGGCCTACAGTCGTTTTGATCTCAGCCTATACTATTTATTCGACATGGATTCATATAGAAAAACTGCACATTTAGAGCAATCATAAACAACTAAACACACAGAAAATGTTTAAGGTCCATAGTGCTATTCTAAAATGTGAAAATAATACCGTTTAGCTGAAAACCGTGCGCGGTGCACCTACATGCCATGCCCAATCATAAAATAGGCACACATGGGATGTATGTGTCAAAATATCGCACTTGTCATGAGTACCAATTTGCTGTGTTCATTTAACATTTAACATAAAGGAAGTCAAAGGTAGGCCCCAAAATATAAATGAACCTCGAGGCCAAAACATTTAGACAAAATTCACAGTTCACTTCTTCAATTATAGTCTAACGAAAAAAATGTAATAATTACTGTGTCAAAAGCTAACTATGAATCATATTACACAAGCGTGCTGGTACTTTTGTACTATAATTTCATTACAAACAAAAATGCGCTTTGCTTTGAGATATGTGAACTTGTAAACAAGCGCCAATAGGACATGTTTGTGTGTGTAATTATCCTCTCCTCCCCCAAAGCCAGAGCATCCCAAAACATCATGCGACTCCAGGGGTAATGGGAGGCGCTGGGGAGGTTATCCCCCCCTTCTTAACCGTTCGGGAGCCCCGTTATCCTGCATGCGCGCCTCAAAGTACCCGTAGCAGCAACCGCACGCGTTAGCAATGAAGACCCTTTAAAGGCAGGAGGGGGAGAATTCAACTAACGTGCGTACCCAGCCCCCTCTAGATGATGCGCGCTGGGACATGAAAACGGATGGAGCTGCATGCGTTACCTGTTAGGTTCTCCAATTCCTTCTCCTCCAAGGATGATAGAGTGTCATCGTCGCCATCCAACAATATCTCACTCTCAGAGTTCTGATTTCCCATCGCGTGACTTCTGATGGACTGTTTGCCTTTGAGGATATCTTCCTCCGGAGCTGAAAGAAGAAAAGCATTTTAAACCGCCATCCAAACGTAATTGTGTTTTTACCAAGTGACTTTTCTGTACAGAGGTTAGTATCCTAAAAATAAACGTTTGAAATATATAGACAACAAATACGCTGCTATTCTGGGCTATGTTTAATGATAGTTTACTATCTCACAGGTATGACAGATGTTATATTAAAAAGATTACTGAAAATGCAAGGCTATATAATCTATTCATATTGTAGCATATTTAAATTATCAATAATTCGTACTATGAAAGTAAAGTGAATATTCAAATGTCAATATAAATATTTATTGAGTTAAGTTGTCTATTTTGCCATAAACGTCTTGACGTTTTGCATTGCACTTCAGAATGGATTCGAAATTAAATTGGTCAAAAGTATTTTAAGATTTGACAAAATCGCATGAATAAGTCTGATAAAAATGGAATAATGCTATAATTATGATATAAAGCAATAGTTTATAACTCAAGTGCACATTCAAATGCAACATGGATCTAATGCTAATATGATTCTTAGTACAATGAAAACTCCATGCGAAAAATAACATCAACATAAAGATGCTCAAGCTGATGGTTATATAAACTAGTTTTGATGCTTCCATGATAGAAAACTGGCAACAATTTTAAGTAGAACTTCATGCAATTTTCATATATTATTGTACAATTTGTCAAGTTATCATAGAGCCATAAACCCAGCTGGAACCCTAGCAATGACTCTTGGGAGCCTTCGGGGTTATTGTGAACATGAAAGGTTACGTTAACAAATCGGACTCTCATTTTATAAAGCTATTTTCCAATGGCGCTGTGCCAACGCAGGCTAGCTATACCCACATGGCAGCCGGAATGAGGTTACAATGTCAAAGCGCGACATTGTATCGACTTGTCTTTATTGTATTACCTGAATGGCACTAATCTAATAGTCCAAATCCAACTGTGTAATTTAATTGATACCCAGGCAATAACGTGTATTTCATTGTATTTCTAATGCAGATATACAACATTGTATGTAAAGTATAACATGTACTGATAAGAAAATATAAAATGCATTGTTAATACCCCAATTTGCCTGTGCTGTGCCCTTACAAGTCATCAAAACAAAAAAATGATTCTGGTCAAACCCAATATCCAGAAACGAGCCAAAGATATTACAACAAAGCAAAAGAGCCTCCAAAGCTTACTGCCTTTCCTTTTTATTTCTACTTAACATGACTTGAGGTCCAAAAGAATTTAAGAGAAACAGTAATCTGCAAACATTTACATAACCCTCATCATGCAGGCCCTTGGTGTGTGTGTGTGTGTGTGTGTGTGTGTGTGAAAATGTGAGTGTGAAAGACAGAAAAAGAGAGAGAGAGTGTGTGTGTGTGTTACACTCAACATGGTTTCTTTGCACTCCACTCCAAAACCACTGGACAGTGATCCAGTGGCACCTCCAATCTCTCTGAGCAGAATCACCTGACGGGGTTAGACCCTAAGATAATTAGCATTTTCTCAACATCACAAACTATAATATATGGACTCCAAAACTGTAGAGAGAGCAGATAGAGAGCTAGAGAGAGAGAGAGAGAGAGCCGAGAGAGCGCTGAGAGAGAGAGCCGAGAGAGAGCCAAGAGAGAGCCGAGAGCAGAGAAGAGAGCAGAGAAGAGAGCAGAGAAGAGAGCAGAGAAGAGAAAGAGAGCTGAGAGAGAAAGAGGGAGAGAGCAGAGAGAGAAAGAGAGCTGAGAAAGAGAGAAAGAGAGCTGAGAGAGAAAGCGAGAAAGAGAGCTGAGAGAAAGCGAGAGAGAGAGCTGAGAGAAAGAGAGCAGAGTGAGAGACCGGGAGCTGAGAGAGAGAGTCTAAGAGAGCTGAGAAATCTCATGTCATGGAAAATATGCAGCTCAATGATATTTAGACTGGTCTTCCTGTAATTAAGTCTCCCCGGAGGATTCTTTAGTTAGCGGCACTGAAATGACTACCAGATCTCTAATACATACCACATGCTACAATGGTATAGTATATTCACACCGTCCAAGTGAACTGACTGGACAGACCGATGGGCCGGGACGACTTTCTCTCACTGACAGCAGTGAGATGAAAAAGGCAGACATGTGTATTTGAACTTCTGTACATTCTGTCATAAACATGCTCACTAAGTCTCACCCTGGGAAGACCACAATACTCAACACACTAGCATATGGATGTGGAAGGGTCTTGGGTTGTGCTACAACTAAGAAGAAAACACTACTGTGACAACTACTGCTACTATATCAACTTACTAGTCTGCCAATAAATGTTACTAATAGGCTGTGAATGATTTACTTGTTAGTCGTGAATAGTATTATCAGAATTGGTCATGTTAGATTGTCTGTTGTGTGCAAATACAATTCTACAAACATGGTGCTGCTTTCAAAACTACTGTGTAAGTCAAAATAAACAGCCAGGAGAAGTTAAGAAAATAAAAACTCAATTATTAGATTATACTTCTGATACATGTATCCCAGCATTACATAATGACATAAAATAAAATATAGTATTCTTGAAAACATAATTGATATGATGTATATTTTTGATATATGTACAGAGAAGTGTTCTGAATGCATGTGTGGGTTTATGATCAAATGTGGGAGTGTGTATCAAACAATTAAAACCCATTTAACGCCATTTCAACTTAAAAGTGAAACAACCAAAGCACAGTAAAAACTAAACGGCAGTGAAAAGTCTAAACGTTTCATAAAAAAAAATGCAATGGATATTAGGCTTTGTCTAAATATTCACAGGCTAACACATTCTACATGTCCTTCAGCTGAAGCAATGTCTCTGTCAACTGTTGTCTATGTTACTTAGAATTATAAACTGGGTGGTTCGAGCCCTGAATGCTGATTGGCTGAAAGCCGTGGTATATCAGAACGTGTACAACAGGTGTGACAAAACATTTATTTTTACTGCTCTAATTACATTGGTAACCAGTTTATAATAGCAATAAGGCACCTCAGGGGTTTGTGATATATGGCCAATATACCACGGCCAAGGGCTGTATCCAGGCGCTCCGCGTTGCGTTCTGCTTAAGAACAGCTGTTAGCCGTGGTATATTGGCCATATACCACACCCCCTAAATGCTTAAATATGAAGTCTTAGTGAGTGTGAATGTCTGGTGTTTTGTGGATGTATTATAAATCCTTGACAAATAATTCTGAATAAAACACATACACATTTTACAACATATAACAAGCGACAACACAAATGTTTCTGAAAGAAGCCGTAATGCCACAAACAAAATACCCATCAGGTCATGTCACCTAAACCATTCATTGAGATGGAACAGGGGGCACAAACGTGAATAAAACCTGCCTACATTACACATTCAGGCCCGATTGTTTCTCTAGCCAGAGGTTCAAAATTAAAATGCTACGTTCACGCTATACTAAAGACATGCTACGTTGAGGCCCAGGTCATTTCGCTATTGCCAGAGGTTCAAAATGCTAATTCATATGCTTACATTACTAAAGCTCAAGGCATGCTTGGTCAAGAGCAATTAAATTGTCAGAATTAACAAATGTGTTTTTAACGAGACCATGGCCAGGAGCTGGAGTCATGAGGCGTGTATTGATCTGCTGAACAGAGACATTAGTCTTCAAGTATTTACTCTGCCAGCCACCTCTCCTCCAGCCTCCCTCCACAGCCCTCCCTTCACCCAGGGCAGGACCAAATCAATCCCCAGAAAGGATGTCTCTTTCCAGCCATAAATACATAACTAGCCCCCTCACCGACCCAACCAGCCTGACCGCCACGCGTCTGCAGGCCGACTGGGGCTCTCAGAGTGGAAATGGTCCTTAAGGTTCTTGGCTGGTTATGAATGATCACAGTTGTATAGAATCTAAGGATTGTCCATGGCCTAAATGCAGGAATGTTTTCCTCCTACATATCTTATATAAAAAAAGATGCCATTTAGGAAAGTGTTTACTTATACTTTGTAAAAATGCAGAAGTTGTGATGAGTAAGGTAATGGTAACAAACAATGCACTTTTTTTGCTAAATAAGTTGACAGGAATACAATACTTCTTAAAAATCCCAAAATGTTTTTGTTTTTTTAATTCTCTTACCGGTTAACTATGTCTAATTTCTATTCTTGAGCGTGTTTTCATGACTTGAAAAGCGTTGCCATCACTCTTGTAGCTGGAAATAAATGTTAAATGCAGACGTGATCATGCACTAAATGTTTTGATTGGGGAAAGAGGAGGGTTTTCTCTCTATTTTCCCTGTTTCATGGGATCAGAATAATTACAGCCAGATATGACCTCTGTTCCCTGTTTGAAAACTCACGACTGCACTCTCGCCTTGCGCTCCACATCCGTTACAATTGTCAGGTCGATGAAAACAACAAGAAAGGTTACATCAGAAAATGGACGCCGCAGTCAGGCCTCAAGTTGAAGAGATATTTGAATGATATGTTCTTTCCCCCAAATGCAGCAGGGTAGCGTGTGTGTGTGTGTGTGTGTGTGTGTGTGTGTGTGCATACGCAACTAACAGGACAATGCTCTGTAGAGGTATTACCAAGACTGGTTGGAGGCTATTTTTAACGACAGTAGTGACTTTGAAAATATGTCCCCCCTATGGTGTTGAATATATCCAGAGCATGTTTTATATTGACTTACTGATGATGCCCCCTACTAGAGCAGTGAGTCAGAGTGATGGAGAGGGGAGAACAATTGCAAGTCACCAACTGACGCTTCAACGATCATATGCCTTCGTAATCAGTTCTTCATTGCACTAAAATTGTAAGATGGCGCCAACAGACGTGGCCTTGTGTCGAGCTCCTACTCAACATTCATTGTTGAGGGAGAGCACGTCAGCAAGCACCACTGTTTACACCTGCTGTATCCTGTGTTCGTGACCAAATAAACTCTGATGATTTGAAACAATCTAACATAAAGGGATGAAGGGAAAGAGAATGAGAGAAAAGTAAAAAGAGAATTAGGGAGACACACAAAGAGAAAAGAGAGAAGAGAAAAACCTAGAGAGAGCGAGCGAGAGAAAGAGAGTGAGAAAGAGCGAGAGAGAGAAAGAGCGAGAAAGTAACAGAGAGAGAAAGAGAGTATCAGAGTAACAGAGAGAAGGACCAGTGGTCCTCAAGTCCCTCCACCCTCCAGCTGCATCTCCACACCACAGACATTTCGCCCGGTCCCCGCCGGGCCCACGAGGATGCTGGGATTGCCAGACGCTTATTGCTTTTAGATCACATTCTTATTGGCTTCTGTCACGGCGGCCGTTTGTCAAGAGGACTGATGTCACCTTTTGGGGGGGGGGGGACTACCTCCATCCCTGTGACATATTGGAGACATTTTCGGGCCAGAAACAGGCCGTTATTCTGGAGTGCAATAGGTTAAGCCGGTAAAAACCAACAGGCCTAGACAGGCACGGCCCTGATCACTAACCCTGGTGTGACTGGGAATACGGTCTTTAGTGTTTTAGCAGAAACTAGGGATTAGGCTCTACTCTGGGGACTCCTGCTCCTACTTGGTCAATGAATGTGGTAGATGACTAAAACCTTTCTTCACACTGTGCCGACCAGAACCGTACTGTGCTGGGTCGGACATTCCCTTTTCACGTTGTATATTCCAGCATGGTTGCAGCAACCAGGCCAGCCCAGCACAGCCTGGCTTAGTGGTGTGAAAATAGTAGTGTACGTCGCTCCCTATTTAATATCCAAGATATGCAGGATAACGTTTTAGCAGAAACTAGGGATTAGGGCCTACTCCAGGGAAAACGTCACTCCTACTCGAACGCTAGAGAACATGTGTCCTACGGCCAATGTGGATAATGGCTTCTACGTTTCCTCCAACCTAGTTATCGCTAAGAATGAGACGGTGACTATTCAACTGTTGGTTCACTTTGGTTTAGTTGTCCTCATAGGAAGTTCAACAGAAATCGGAGTTTAACACTTTACATAAACGCCTTAAAAACAGAATCTGCACCTGTTGTTTTTAAAGCAAGTCCAGGGAAACGAAAGGATCAATTCAAACCCAATTCCAGTCCTGGTGGTAAAAGGTGATCAATACTGTTGGTTTTATCGATACTTCTGTCTTCTAGGTAATACAACGGTATTGATGTCACCGTTTCCTTTTAAACAGAACACGATCCTTGACTTGCTTTTACCACATGGTCCTGTTGAGATATTGGTCAAGAGCAACCAAGCTAGTTTGGGTTTCTCTCTGCAACACACACAAACAAGACGTACTGTGTAATTAATAGTCCTGATATTTCCAAAATGATTAATTACACCTAAACTAATTAGCCCTCATATAATATCCACCTTCAAAGAAACACCTAATTATTCCCGGGAAAGTTAATGTATCTTTGTTTGTTGACCTTTAGCCAATTAAGATTTGACATCATAAAGAGGCAGGTTTGTTAAATGGGCATCAACACCGTTGGTCCTCCTCACCTGGCTCTCTTTACGAACATAATGACATCTCTGAGCTGATCAAACTGAACGCATGTGATTCTGGCACTATAGCTTCAGGGTTCTTTTTTTCATCAAATCAAGTCATCCCCTGAGATGGTGGACATTTTGTGCATGATGCCATGATTGGAATTTAAAGCAGGGAAAATAACATGGAACAAAGGTAGTTGAGGTGAGATACCGACTGGGATTCAAGTGATTAATATTCATATCATTGTACAGCTACAATACTTACCTACCTAGCCGAAATCAACATTCCCCCCATTTACATTTATGAGCACATTTTTATTTTAATTGCTGCTATACTTGGTGTCAAATCAACTCTTATTTGTAACATACACATGGTTAGAAGATGTTAATGCGAGTGTAGCGAAATGCTTGTGCTTCTAGTTCCGACAATGCAGTAATAACCAACGAGTAAATCGAACAATTCCACAACTACTACCTTATACACACAAGTTCAAAGGGATAAAGAATATGTACATAAAGATATGAATGAGTGATGGTACAGAACGGCATAGGCAAGATGCAGTAGATGGTATCGAGTACAGTATATACATATGAGATGAGTAATGTAGGGTATAGAAACATAAAGTGGCATAGTTTAAAGTGGCTAGTGATACATGTATTACATAAAGATGGCAAGATGCAGTAGATTACATAGAGTACAGTATATACCTATATACATATGAGATGAGTAATGTAGGGTATGTAAACATTATATTAAGTGGCATTGTTTAGTGGCTAGTGATACATTTTTTACATCAATTTCCATTATTAAAGTGGCTGGAGTTGAGTCAGTATGTTGGCAGCAGCCACTCAATGTTAGTGATGGCTGTTTAACATTGAATGAAACATTCAAGAGAAAAATGAAGATGGAAAGAACGGAAGATCCCAACTGCTGCTTTCTATCAACAAGTCAAATGATAATGCATCATGGGAAATGGGGAGAAGACCAACCAAAGGGCTTGGTGCTTAGGAGTCAGGGAGTCTTGACATATTACTTACCATTAATGCCAGGCACCACTGTCATGCAAGAGTAAAGAAAAGGAAACAAACACATTTCACATTGCTCCCACTGAAGGTTCATGCCAACTCAGACATTCAATAACTCAAAGGGGAGAAATTCTAAGTAAAAGTTTTGGGATCCAGGAAGGGACAGGATGTGAGTGTGTGAGGGCCTATTGGAACACTGCGTACTAACATAGCTAACACTAATGGGGAGGCAGGTTAGGCAGTTAACTGTGTGAACTATTTAATTCAAATGGAGGGTGTGCTTTTTCTTATTTTTTTTACTGTTTCTTGTGGTACAATAAAACACTTATGGCAACTGTAGTGCTAATTTTTATTGCCGTGGACCTGCTGTCACAGGCGGGCACAGACTCACGGAGGGTGTGAGCAAAGGACGCTGGGTGTTGAGCGAGGAGGGCTGACTGACCGTGTTCGGCTGCAGCTTTGAGCGTGGCCTTTGAGTGAGTGGATCCGAAGGGGTTCCTGACGAAGCGCCGGCGCCGCCTCAAGTCGTCCTCCCAGTAGTCGAGGCGCCAGAACTCCCGAGGACGGCTGCAAGGGAACAGAGGTAGCACATGTGTTAGCAATTACAGAACAGCGTGGTGGTAGCCTATAGCCCCAGTCACAGTGCAGAGTAGCGAGGCCAGCAGCAGCATAAAGACAGCCTTGTTTGCTATACTGGGTGTCTTCTTTTTTCCCCCAACACCACAACAAATAGAACACAGTAGATAGACTACCTAAAACCCTGACCTTGAAAATAACAATATTCTCTCTCTCGTGAAACGAGCACTAAATACATTATGGTGGAATGAGCAGCTGACAGAGTGATCAGTTTCCCCCACACTCCGATGTGCTCCCATTCCAGGCTCATTTGGGACCCAGCAGGGCACCTCGGCTCTAGCCTCTCTACCCGGGTAGCAGGCGGGTGCCCGGGCTGGTCTCAAAACGCCATTACAAAAACAGGGAAGCGGGAGAGGGGGATGGCATTACCAATATTAATCAATGTCCACAGGCCTCTGTCATTTTTCTTCCCAATTTGCACCTCCTTTACCCAGGCCTGGTCAGTAGTAAATCATTCAGACTAAAGTTCTGTCCCAAATAGCACCCTATTCCCTATGGGCCCTGGTCAAAAGTAGTGCACTAAATAGGGAATAGGGTGCCATTTTGGACACATACCCAATCTCAGGGATTAAAAGTGTTAACTTTTAATGAAGAGTCACAACCACCACACAGCATTGTGTTGTGTACATACAGGCAATAAAATATAAAAATTCAAAAATTGATTTAATTTAAATTATATTTTTAAATATTAATTACTTTTCTTTAGGCACATCACACACAGCATAAGGAGGAAATACATTTCTTCCCAACATTAGTGAGGTGTTTTTTTTCTCACCCACCCCTATTGAAAAAAGCTTGCCTAATCTAAATAACTAATTTACTGCTCGAGAAGAAATAGCTGGTAATTTGTCAAACTAAATTACGCCAAACGTGTTCCATACTGCGCGTATTATGAGGGAATGTTTTCGGCATTTAGAAATGAAAACACAAGGGAAGAACACAACATAATCTCTCTAACTCAGGAGGCCAGACACTTCCCTTCTTCACCTATGAGCTGGGTTCACACATTCAATTTACTATTAAAGCACTGAGAAAAACAAGTGGTGTAAGACATGTGCAGGTGTGTATTTGGGTTATTCTTAAGGTTGCATTAGGGTTGGTGTATGGCCTCAGCCTCTAAACAGATCCCAGTGTAGTGATTTATAGAAGCATGGTGAGATAGAAATCTGGAAACCCAAGGTGCTGCGTCAGAAGGTGCTGCGTCAGAAGGTGCTGCGTCAGAAGGGTGAAGAAGTATTCGTGCGCAACAATTTTGAGTCTCATGGGTCTGAATACTTATGTAAATAAGCTATTTGTTTTTTTTTAGTATGCCTAAAAACCTGTTTTTGCTTTGCCATTATGGGTTATTGTGTTTAGATTGATTTAATCCATTTTAGAATAAGGCTGTAACGCGTGGAAAAATTCAAGGGGTCTGAATAGTTTCTGAATGCGCTGTAAATCAGTACGTCCGCGGTGCTAAGGGAGAAGTGTTCAGGTGTAACAGGGCCTATTCCACCTGGCAATATAAATCAGGACGATGGCACCAGGAGCAGCCTCTAGACAGACAGCTCTTTTATGTCCTGATATTTCCCTGGCTGTCTGCATATACAGTATGTTAAACCAACAACGTACAATATCAAAATGAAGGGGGTCACAGAGTAAAAAATAAATAATGTCTAAACAGCAAGAGAACGTAATGCACATGAGAACGGTGAGGGGAAGAGGAAACGCTGTAGGGAAAAAAGGAAACAATAGCCCAACACTGGAACAGTCAAACACATTTATAGCTTGAACACCAAATGAGTGTTGACATCAGACCTTGGCAAGGTGGAGTGACATGTGTGTATCAGTGTCAGCAGAGGTACGAGGGAGAACCAGAACCCTCTCTGTGTGTGTGTGTGTGTGTGTGTGTGTGCACATGGTTATGCATTAGGGCTGGGAATTTCCAGGGACCTCACCAAACGACATTATCACGATACTTAGGTGCCAATCCGATATGTATTACAATTCTATATGGCGATTTTATTGCGATTTGATGTTCCAAACGTATTGCTCACCATATGTCTGTTGCAGAGAGACAAGAGAGAGAGAGAGCCATGAGAACACGAGTCTTGATCAGTCAAGGTAATAAAAGTGCTGAAAACATCTTGGCTCCCTATTTAAAAAGAAGATGGAGAACAAGCTATGAGGGGAAAATCCTGGAGTTTTGGAGCAGGTACAGCCAACTAGCACACAAATAACATTGTGATACTGTCAAAACAATACCATACATCGTCAAAAATAATATCCCGATATGTAACTATTGATTCCCCCCCCCACCCCACATCACTATTACGCATGTGTGAGTGAGTGTACTTGTGTGTCTGTACGTCCATGTGTATGTGTATGTGTATGTGTGTGTGTGCGTATTGAAGCTAGTTTTTGTTTGATCTGGTCTTGCCTGCTGCTGTAGCTGCTCCAGGAGCCCGGGGCTCCCCACAAAGCTTCAGACCAACACCAATGATTACACGGGGCCTCTAAAAGGGGAGGGGCTTTACACAAGAAAATAAATACAATTTCGAGCCAGGTGCTTTAAGTCGTTCTATGAAAGCCATTAATTACTTTATTTATCTGAACGAAAATGAAAAATAAATCCTTCTTTCCTTCTCTCTCAATCTTCATATCCCTCTGTTGGTCCCTATCGCCCTCTCTCTTTTTATATCTCGCTCTCTCAGCCTCTGGTCTTTTCTGGAGAGAAATAGAGGAAGAAACTGTCTTCAGCTCCCGTGTTTGTGTAAAGCCGAGGCAAGTTTATAAGAGACGCGTGGGGGAATAGCAGACAGCACAACTATTAAATATTTTACAGGCAAACATTCTAAAGCACATAAGCAAAGAGAAGATGTCAAGGATCTCTCATTAAAAATGTATTTCGCTACTAAGGAGCTTGAAGAAGTGATGAGGAAACGGTGGAAGAGAAGAAGGGAAGGAGGAGGGATGGAGTAGTAGGTGGAGAGGACGTGTCTCTCTGGTGTTCAGAGGAAATTAAACAGAAACACAGGGCAGAAACTAAGAAGGTCCCACAATATAATAACGCTCCTGTTTGTTGAGGGCTTAGTGTGAACGTGGGTGTGAGGATACACACGAGCGGAAAAGAGGGAATGCATTTACATTTTAGTCATTTAGGAGATGTTCTTTTCCAAAGCAACTTACAGGAGCAAATAGGGTTAAGTGCCTTGCTCAAGGGCACATCAACAGATTTTTCCTCTGAGACGGCTCTGGGATTCGAACCAGCCCCCTTTCGGTTACAGGCCCAACGCTCTTACCCGCTAGGCTACCTTCATGAATACATTTGAGACCACAAGTGTGTGTTATACCTGTGTGTGTGTGTGTTATGCCTGTGTGTGTGTGTGTTATGCCTGTGTGTGTGTGTGTGTTATGCCTGTGTGTGTGTGTGTTATACCTGTGTGTGTGTGCATGTGTTATGCCTGTGCGTGTATGTGTGTGTGCTAGGAGACATTGGAGTGTGTCTCTCCATCCAGCAGACAGAATGTGCAGGACCTGATTTCCCTCCTGTCACAAAGGGCCCAGGCCTTGTTGCTGTGTGATAGTCTCCCTACCCTAATTACCACTTCATCATCCTGCCTCACACAGCATTCATCTAGGAAAATGAATATCAAGCCAGTCTCTCTCTCTCTCGCGCATACACACACACACACACACACACCTCTTACAAGGAGGTTTCCTCCACATCCATCAGTGGGAGGACATGTTCGGTAGTGGGGAGTAATTAGTCGCAGTGTTATGGAACGATCTCCACCGCTGGCCGTGTCGTGAACGGCACCACAACCAGGTTCCTAATGAAGGGTCTTGGATGGGCGTCCGCCCGCCGTCCACCCCAGTACCTTGCCATCTCCGTCGCCAATCAATCCCCCACGGAGAACACCGCTGTATCACGTCGGGAAAAACCATGTGACACGCGCCGTGCATGTGTACGCTGAGAGAGTTTCTACAAAGATGATAAATAATTCAGAGCTCGTCCATCGTGTGGCGGGCTGCGCTGGCAGAATAACAGCAGCACCCATTCTTCAAGATGACAACAATTAAAATGACTAAAGGCCGCAGCCTTTTACACAAACCACTTGTGTAATTAGTAATTAGTTTACTCATAAAGGCCTCGCTCATTAGAGCCTACTGGGGAACGTCTGTTGTCTTAGACGGAGTGTGTGTGTGTGTGTGTGTGTGTGTGTGTGTACAGTGCCTTCAGTAGTAATACTCTCCTGAAATTTCACATTTTGTTGCGTTACATCCTGAATTCAAAATGGATGAAAAAATTATTTTAACCCGTCTACACAGAATACCCCATACTGACAAAATGAAAACATGATTTTTGACATTGCTATACAGAAATCTCTCATTTAAATTAGTATTCACACCTCAGTCATTGCATGCTAGAATAACCTTTGGCAGTGATTACAGTCGTGAGTCTTTCTGGTAAGTCTCTAAGAGCTTTGCACCCCTGGATTGTGCAATATTTGCTCGTTATTATTTTGAAAACTCTTCAAGCTCTGTCAAGTTTGTTGTTGATCATTGCTAAACAACCATTTTCAAATCTTTCCATACATTTTCAAGCTGATTTAAGTAAAAACTGTAACTAGGCCACTCCGGACATTCAATGTCGTCTTGGTAAGAAACTCCAGTGTATATTTGGCCTTGTGTTTTAGGTTATTGTCCTGCTGAAAGGCGAATTGTCTCCCAGTGTGTGTCGAAAAGCAGACTGAACCGGGTTTTCCTCTAGGAGTTTCCTGTGCTTAGCTCTATTTTGTTTATTTTTATCCTGAAAAACTATTTCGTACTTGTCGATGACAAGCATACCCATAACATGATGCAACCACACCCATGCTTGAAAGTATGAAGATTGGTACTCAGTGATGTGTTTTTGTTGGATTTGCCCCAAACATAACACTTTCTATTCAGGAAATAAAGTACATTTCTTTGCCACATGTTTTGCAGTATTACTTTAGTGCCTTGTTGCAAACAGGAAGCATATTTTGGAATATTTGTATTCTGTACAGGCTTCCTTCTCTTCACTATGTCATTTAGCTTAGTATTGTGGAGTAACTACAATGTTGTGTTATCCTATCACAGCCAACTTGGTAACTGTCACATTTTGGCCTCACGGTGAAATCTCGAAGCGTTTTCTTTCCTCTCCTGCAACTGAGTTAGGAAGGACACCTGTATCTGTGTAGTGGCTGGGTGTATTGATACACCATCCAAAGGGTGATTAATAACTTCACCATGCTACAGGGGGATATTCAATGTTATTTTTATTTCTACCCATCTACCAATAGGTGTCCTTCTTTGCGAGGCATTGGAAAACCTCCCTGGTCTTTGTGGTTGAATCTGTGTTTGAAATTCACTGCTCGACCTTACAGATATTGTATGAGTGTGGTACAGAGATAATGTAGTCATTTTAAAATTGTGTTAAACACTATTTAACAGTCCATGTGACATGTTAAATACATTTTTACTCCTGAACTTATTTAGGCTTGCCATAACAATGGGGTTGAATAATTATTGAGTCGAAAACATTTCAACTTTTCATTTTTTATTTTTTTTTAAGAATGAGGGAAAGTTGTCAAATATATATATATTTTCAGGCTGTAACACAACAAAATGTGGAAAAAGTCAAGGGGTGTGAATGCTTTCTGAAGGCACTGTGTATGTGTGTGTGTGTGTATATATATATATATCACACACACGTGCATGTACGTGTGTAACTATGTTTTTGTGTGTGTTAAGGAGCACTTAGCAGAGTGCTGGATCCCTCTAAATGCTGTTTAATGTAGACCACATTGACGACCGATGAGAAAGCGGGCCAATAAGACATTTATGTGAGGTAATAAAATATAATTGTTTTTTTCTGTGTGGCAGTAAATGTAAGTTTACCAACATTAGAAGACGATCTCAGCCTCTCTCCTTTTGTGTGTGTGTCTGTGTTGCTTTCACTAATGAATAAACGGGTGCAATCAAAAAAAAATATCACTGTGCCATAAATTAAAACACCATAGCATTAACAGACTGTGGAAAGAGGTTTTACACAACCTTTATAAACAACTAAATTGTCTGTTTGCATCAAAACAGAACACGGTCCAATTGGACTTGGCATGGGGAGAGTGACATAATAAACAAAGAGTTTAATTGTAGCCAAGTGTTCAGTGATCGGCAGCTCAGTGACGGCTGGCTTGAAGTCCAGGATTAATGAATCGCTTAGTTGGACAGACAGACTGACTGGCTGGAGCTTTGGAAGGAGTGGAAGACGGACAGACGACTACGTTCTCTAACAGTAGCCTGTCCACTAGCCAGGACTTCCTGTGTATCGCCACAGAGGACAACACAGGGTAAACAGGGAGGAAACTACACACAGAGACATCTAGCTAAGAGACTGGGTATCTAAGTATGGCCTAGTACTGAACACAAGTGCATTGATATGTCCGCCGGGTAGGTCGAAGAAAAGAGGCCTGGAACCATGGGAAATATGCTGTTCCTGCTGTCCAATTTTTTATTCAGTATGCACTACCCTTGGACTGTTTCTACATGCATTTGCTGTAGGCCTGTGTCTTATTTAAAAAACATCAAATAACATTAGTCCTTCAAATAGGTATTTTATGGAGGCCCACCATAGAAGAAAAAACATTGTTTATAATATCCACTTATGGTTTTAAATGTTTGTTACCATAGAAACCCAAGGTTCAATGCAGCCATTTTTTATCTCAATACCAAGTCATTTCTGGGTAACAATGAAGTACCTTACTGTGATTGTTTTAAATTAAAATGGTCAAAAATAGCTTCTTAGCAAAGAGTCATTTATCAAGAAGTTTGCTAGGACTCTCTGGGAGTGGTCTGAGTGGGAAACTGAAAACCAGCTGTTATTGGCACAGGAAAATCAAGTTTTTGACTACAATGGGCCTTTAATAAATGATACATTCATGAACTTGTATTATACTGAATAAGCATGCAATTATTGACTTATGTTTATAAATGAGACAAAGAAATGACACTTAATGACTAAAATGCCACTACTCACATATAATGAATACTATTTAAGCACTTAAATCAATCAATACACCATGGCATGCAATTACATTGATTTAAGTTTGACATTCATGTGCAATAACAGTTTGTGATTAGTTGATTTATTCTTATTTGATCAAATAATGTACACTCAAAAACAGAGAAAATACATCGACACTATCTATGGAAGTACAGAGGACAAAGACATTAACCTCAATTAATTAATTTATGACAAATAAATAAATGGGAATTTAAGGCGTTGTGTATGAGAGCCAATATCGCTTATCTCCCCCTCTCAAACCTCAAACACAGGCAGTTAAAACATGGTAATAGATTCTCTCTGGAAGCCACTGAAACTTTGATAGCACTCTTATTTCAACGCCCAAATTGTTCTTTTTCTGACAAGGACAAACGATAGTCATCCATCAAGAT
This sequence comes from Oncorhynchus mykiss, assembly GCF_057628025.1. Taxonomy (NCBI): domain Eukaryota; kingdom Metazoa; phylum Chordata; class Actinopteri; order Salmoniformes; family Salmonidae; genus Oncorhynchus; species Oncorhynchus mykiss. The sequence goes on from NC_143040.1 coordinate 20,362,196, forward strand.
CCAATCAGACCCCGCCAAACAGGAGCAGGATGCGTCGCCCAAGCACTTCCCAAGCTCTTAAATACTATTTGCGTTGCCTTTGCAATTTTTTTTTTTTTGGGGGGGGGGGGGGGGGGACGACGATATTAAAAACAGTGAAACATCAAGGATTTCCAGGCTAGATCATTTGCACCCTCTGAAATGAACTTGAACTGGTGAATAATGTGTGTGAGTGAGTGAGTGAGTATTAATATTACTGTGTGGGAAGGGGGATCACTTTGGCTAGAGATTATGCAAATGATCCTCTATGACCTTTATCATTAGAAGCCGTACGTAGAGCAGCAACATGTATTTCATACATCACACACAGAGCACTTTGCTGAGGACAAACAGTCATTTATAACTTCAGACGGGACTCATTCGGGTACAGTCAGTGAGATTGCATATACGCAGAGGAGGTGGGATTTCTCCCCTTGCTTTTTTTTCTTCTCATTAATGCAAAGGGGCCCCATTGGCAGCCCCTCAAATCGCTCAAACGTTGCCTCTATCGCCGAGATCATTTCTTTTGATTTGCATAAACCATGAGTTGATAAGAATCTGAGAGGGGATAGGTTGAGGATTTGTCATACATATGACTGTGGCGCCAGAGAACCCCTTCCTCTTTGTCAAATGGTGTCAGCGGTGGGAGCTAGTCACAGCGCCAGCTCCAAATTAAAACGAGGGGTCAAACGCCTTGCTATGGAAATGGCCATGATTAAAGCTCACCTTAAGCCGTAAGTGAGGTTCTACAGTACCCGTGCATTAATGCATGTCCTTCCTAGTCAAATGAGGTGTACTACACACTGCTATTGAAATGGTGTGTATGTTAATTCAGCCTTCCTAATGTCGCTGTAATGTTGTTTATGTGTTTGACAAAGGTAGCTTCAGGGTCACAGAGGAGGCTATCGCCTCCATCTATACTCCTAAACGACTTTCATCGTGATGGGATTTCACTCCTTCTTTTTTGTTCATGACAGGATCAGACCATTTAATTTGCTCATTTTGAATATGATTTTGAATTCCCTGCTACAGTTGACCAATCCCTGATTGGATACGGGAATGGAAAGGTATCAGAAATAAAACAGTGAAGAATACGCCAAACAGTTTAGATCAAAACCTGGAATCCATATCAAAACAAAAAGGTTACGCCAAACAGTTTAGATCAAAACCTGGAATCCATATCAAAACAAAATGGTTACGCCAAACAGTTTAGATCAAAACCTGGAATCCATATCAAAACAAAAAGGTTACGCCAAACAGTTTAGATCAAAACCTGGAATCCATTTCAAAACAAAAAGGTTACGCCAAACAGTTTAGATCAAAACCTGGAATCCATATCAAAACAAAAAGGTTACGCCAAACCATAACAGGGATAAGTGTTTTTACAGATGCTACATGTAAGTACTATGCCATTTGACCACATTAACACACCTGAGGAATTAACAGAGAGGAACTTCAAAGCTGCAGGTCTTTCAGATCACATGACTAAGTTCACGGCACCTGACTACAATAAGCACGCTGATATCCTTCACACATCTACCACTCCTCCATGTAATTACTACTCTAATTCCTTATGAGCACAGAACAAAAACTAAACAAGAGAAAGAGAGAAAGAAAGAGAAATATAATATTGCCTCTTCATAACATCACTGGGCTCGCTACGATCAAAGCACTCCCATGGGGTGGCCATGCATGAGGCTGCAGACATAGTGCAACACGCACACACAAATGCTCAAAATGAAAAATGGAAATACGGTCCTAATTACCGATGGGCGCAGTATCACGCGCTCCCCAATTAGCAGCAATTAAGCTCAGTGTAAATTCTGCGACAAAGGGTCTGGAAATTACACCCTAATTATACTCTTCCTCCAGGGGAGGTGCTGAGATTTAGAGGAGAGGCCTGGGTGTAAAAGAGGGGGGGGGGATATTAACCAAATTTTGGTTTGTTTGTTAGGAAACCACCCTGTGTTTTTACCTGTTGAAATACGTTTCAAAAGAAGTGTATTGTGCTATTTTACAGAGAGAACATATTCTTATGCCACCGACTAGAATATGTACAAATATATCTACAATTCACAATAAATCTTCATTACCCACAACAATGTGTCCAAAGTCAAACAAACCATATTAAAACACCAATGTCACCTTCAAAAACACAACAAAAATGATATATGCGGTCACCAAGTCTGTGTTTTTGGATAAAGCATCATATTTTCTTAGTTTTGACAACATGCACACATCTGTCACTGCTGGTAGGTAATGAGGACATCCATATCCACTGCAGCATTATTGCATAATTCAGCCATTACCGGAGGTATCCTCATAATCAGATGACCTCTACCCTTCAGGGCTGAACTTGAACGTCCTGACAAATCTAAACGGGCACAGAATGGCTCTGAACACAACCACGACCACATAGAAGACTGCGCAAAGGCCCAAGGTCGTCTGGGATTGGGGAAATGCTTGGGGGGGGGGGGGGGGTGGTTCGGGGTCCACGGGGTCTGTCAATCTTAAAGTTACCATTTACAACATCAAGTCAAGACAGGATCATTTATAGCTCGACACAAATTTATCGAAAAGGACTGCTAGAGTGAAAGCACAATTTCTAACAAAAAAAATGAACATTTCATTAAATTATTATTATTCTTCTTATCAGTGGCGATTTTAGCATGTAAATCTTGGTGAGGCAACAAACAAAAAGTGGGATGCATGACAGCAAAGCCACTACATAATACTACACAATACGTTAAATGCACATTAATGAGCAAGCTAGGACGGACATAGTCAATATAACTATTTGTTCAGCACTTTTGAAATGTACAGCGATAGAATTCAGAACATGGGCCGTTCTTACAGTGCACTGTACACCAAGTCAGAACCGTAGGATAAATAAAGGGGGCATATAAGCAGACAATGAAAGCTCATTCAATATTCAATGATTACATTTATCTAAAACAGGCTATAGGCTACATGTGCTCCACCAAGTTAGAACAGTAGGTGAAATTAACAGGTGAAAATAGACCAAATTATTAGGGTGAGGCACATGGGCTACTAACAGCTTACTTTCCAACATACACTTTATTACAGTATAAATATCTCCCTGGCATATTACAACATTTATGCAGCAGCATACAATACATTTTTGGACTCAACTTGTTGTGCTGTGCTCACTTGAACAAGAATGTGGCGGTCCTTCGTGGGAAAATTTTGTCAAACTGTCATCAAAGTCTCTGGATTTATGGTGCTTTCAAGAACACAGGGAACTCGGAGAAAAAAAAGTGACATCAGTGATCTTCGGGTCGTAGCTCTAGAAAGAGGCCCGAGTTCCCGATTTACAATTCAGTTTGTTTTTCCAGAGTTCCCAGTTGTCTTGAAAATATTCAGAGTTAACAGCTGTTTTAAGTGCGGCACAAATTAAGCTTCATTGACAGCATGGCCAATGTTGAATGTTTATCATTTTAAACTAGGAAAATAGACACTTAATCTTAGACTTGGGACCACACAGCCACTCCACTGAATAGCAGGCTAATGATTGCTTTGCAATGCTTGCAGTTAGCCACTGATTCCTTCCAAACCACTCATTGTTGAATTTGCGATTTCCAACGTGTTGTGTAATGTTAATGCCCAATGGCCGATGAGCACTGATACGTTTCATCTTTAATTTCTCTTCATGTGACAAGGATGAAAAAGGATTTGCCAGTAGATTGTCGACATGATTCATGATGATGACTGCTAGCTAAGATTTTGAAAGTATGATGTTGACATGATCCATCCAATCAAAGCTACCGTAGATATGTGATTTGACGTCATTTTATCTGCGGCCAATGACCTCGAGCCCTCTTGGATGGGCCCTTCAATGTAACTATGGCAGCACCCAATCGGCTTGAATTTGAGCAAAAAATGTGGGGCTCAAAACAGGGGTTGCCACTGATTATTATAATATAATTTCCCAGTTAATCTATTTCCCAGGGTTTTGAGGCGGACATGGCTGGGTGACAGACACAAGACACAGTGATGTCCCCTACCCTCTCTGTATTCTAATCTAGCGTTGTCGCCTCCTCTCAATGTGTTAGTATGATGCTGGGCTGTGCATCATGCCCTCCTCTCAATGCGTTAGTGTGATGCTGGGCTGTGCATCGTGCCCTCCTCTCAATGTGTTAGTGTGATGCTGGGCTGTGACAGGCTCATCTAGCACGGCTGTCTGGTGTATTCATGAGGCCCTCCTCTCTCTCCATCACACAGCAATGCCCATTATACAGCACTTATGGTACAATGGCTGCGTGCATGCCGCCTAATCATGTCAAGTGCTGCACTTCATGGGCTTGGAGAAGAGAGAGAGCGAGAGAGAGCGCGAGAGAGAGCGAGAGAGAGCGAGAGCGCGAGAGAGAGAGCACGAGAGAGAGAGAGAGCGCGAGAGAGAGAGCGCGAGAGAGAGAGCGCGAGAGAGAGAGCGCGAGAGAGAGAGCGCGAGAGAGAGAGCGCGAGAGAGAGAGCGCGAGAGAGATAGCGCGAGAGAGAGAGCGCGAGAGAGAGAGCGCAAGAGAGAGAGCGCGAGAGAGAGAGCACAAGAGAGAGAGCACAAGAGAGAGCGCGAGAGAGAGCGCGAGAGAGAGCGCGAGAGAGAGCGCGAGAGAGCGAGAGAGAGAGAGCAAGCGAGAGAGAGAGAGCAAGCGAGAGAGAGAGAGAAAGCGAGAGAGAGAGAGAAAGCGAGAGAGAGAGCAAGCGAGAGAGAGAGCAAGCGAGAGAGAGAGCAAGCGAGAGAGAGAGCAAGCGAGAGAGAGAGAGCAAGCGAGAGAGAGAGAGCAAGCGAGAGAGAGAGAGAGAGCAAGCGAGAGAGAGAGAGAGAGCAAGCGAGAGAGAGCGAGAGCGAGAGAGCAAGAGCGAGAGAGCGCACGAGTGAGGGGGGGGGGGGGGGGGGTTGAGGCTTGATGGTGCTGGGTGATCACCCTGTGGTTGCCAAGGTAGTGGATGGATACTTTGTCAGTGGACTGGGTTGATATGGTGGAAAACAACTACATGAATACTGCCGCTACTCACACATTTTTAAAGAGTGCCACTGCTGGCCTTAATGACTCCCTGATCAAAAAGAAAGGTTAAACAAAGAAAAATGATGAAAGTAGGAGAAAAATGATGTAATAGTTACATTATTTCAAACATTTTAGACTCCCTCACCATAATCAGCTCTCCTATAGGTGGCTCTGGTCTGGAGCGAGAGAAGGAGAGAGAGAGACGATCAAGTAAATCCAGGGAAATAATAAAAGCTGAAGGTCCCTGAGTAAAGGATGGATCCCCTCCATCTCCCTCCATTCTCTGCAACATCACGCCAGTATTTCATGTGCCCTTTTCTGCTTTCGCTGCAGAACAAAGCCGCTGGATGCCAGAGATAAAATGCGGATTTTTTGGTAAATGGCGAAAGTGTGGAAATAAATGACCAGCTGTGGCCTGAGTGTAATTACAGTGGCTGGGAGAGCAGCGATCTATCACGAGACCCAAGAGAGGGGGTGACACACACAGTGCCATGGGGTTAGTCAAAGGAGATAACTAACTAACTACTGGACCCTGAACAATCGATACTCCCCAGATATTGCATCCTAGGAGAAGGGAGAGAGGAAAAGAACGTAAAAACTTCCCCAATGGCTTTTTATTGAGATATTGATCAGGGCCCTCTAATCAGGACCTTGCTGGGCCAAGGCCAGATACTTTCTTAAGGGTATATGGAACGGATAAATCTGGAGAGTTTCTACACTACATAAAGGAGGCTGAGCTCTGAGGCTCTAGACGGTGGGATGTAATAGGTCTTTCTGGAGAGGAAGGAAGAGAGGGGAGGGGGTTCACACTGTATAACAGGGATTCATTACAGAGCTGAGGAGGAAGAGGAGGAGGGAGATGAGGAGCAGGGAGAGGAGGAGGAATAAGAGGGAGAAGGAGGAGAAAGAGGATGAGGAATAAGAGGGAGAGGAGGAGGCGGTAGAGGAGTAATAGGAAAAAGAGGGAGATGAGGAGGAGTAAGAGGGAGAGGAGGAGGAATAAGAGGGAAATGAGGAGGAGTAAGAGGGAGAGGAGGAGGAATAAGAAGGAGGGAGAAGGAGGAATAAGAAGGAGAGAGAAGGAGGAAGAGGAGAAGGGAGGGAAAGGAGGAGGAATAAGAGGGAGAGGGGGAGGATTAAGAGGGAGAGGAGGAGGAGGGAGAGGAGGAATAGGAGGGAGAGGAGGAATAAGAGGGAGAGGATGAGGAATAAGAGGGAGATGAGGAGGGAGAGGAGGAGGTTGCAAAGGAGGATGGAGAGGAGGAGGAGGATGGAGAGGAGGAGGATGAGGGAGAGCAGGATGAGGAGGGAGAGGAGGATGATGATGGAGAGCAGGATGAGGAGGGAGAGGAGGAGGAGGATGGAGAGCAGGATGAGGAGGGAGAGGAGGAGGAGGATGGAGAGCAGGATGAGGAGGGACAGGAGTGTAGAGAGGGAGAGGAGTGTAGAGAGGGAGAGGAGTGTAGAGAGGTAGAGGAGTGTAGAGAGGTAGAGGAGTGTAGAGAGGGAGAGGAGGATGAGAGGGAGAGGAGGATGAGAGGGAGAGGAGGATGAGAGGGAGAGGAGGTGGAGAGGGAGAGGAGGATGGAGAGGGAGAGGGGGATGAGAGGGAGAGGAGGATAGAGAGGGAGAGGAGGATGGAGAGGGAGAGGAGGATGGAGAGGGAGAGGGGGATGGAGAGGGAGAGGGGGATGAGAGGAAGAGGGGGATGAGAGGGAAAGGGGGATGAGAGGGAAAGGAGGATGGAGAGGAGGATAAAAGGGAGAGGAGGATGAAAGGGAGACGAGGATGAGAGGGAATGGGGGAGGTGGATGGAGAGGGAGAGGAGGATGGAGATGAGAGGGAGAGGGGGATGAGAGGGAGAGGGGGATGAGAGGGAGAGGGGGATGGAGAGGGAGAGGGGGATGGAGAGGGAGAGGGGGATGGAGAGGGGGATAGAGAGGAGGCTGGAGAGGAGGATGGAGAGGGGGATGGAGAGGGGGATGGAGAGGAGGATGGAGAGGGGGATGGAGAGGGGGATGGAGAGGGAGAGGAGAGGGAGAGGGAGAGGAGAGGGAGATGAGAGGGAGAGGAGGTAAGATCAGTGTACTTCAGGAGACACACCTGCAAAATAAACTGTTTTCTACACTAAACACTGAAGATTGAATTCACCCAAATCACTCCTAAATACCTGTCTCAGAACAGAACTAATAGCCACATTATCCTGTACTAAATCCCTTAAACCTTTGATCCCTAAAGAGTGAGAGCATCAGTTTCATTCCTCGATCCTGCGATGAGGCTTGTTTAACCGTTAGCCGTCCATGGTAAGTAACATATGGACAGCATCAACCGTTAATACGTTCCACCATGACACGTTGTTACTATTTCTTACAAGCCCAGCCACTGTACTGTAAACACAGTTAGAAGCAAATGTTATCATTAGGGCGTATTCTAATTCCTATCCATAACCCTTGACATCACGCCTGCACGGTAGGGCCGTGCAGAACAGATACGCATCATTTTATATAATGTATGGAATGTTGGCCTGTCAAACTTTAACATGCTCCTCTCTGGAGATTTGGAGAACGGGAGAACATCTCTCCTCCTACATGTCACCACATAAAAAATAAAATAATAATAATAATCCCAGACACGCGGCGTGATGAACGAGGCCGAGGGTTTCACTTTAAATCCGTTTAAGGCTCGCCGCTCCAGATTTCCCCTCCCGATAGCGACCGTCTCATTTACTAAAGATGAGCATCATTGACGTCTCGGCTTTCTTCTAAACCCTCGTTGTTTACAGTAAAAACTGTTTACGGCTTAAAACCGACTGCAGATGGATGTCCGGGGCAGCACCTTCGCTCAACTCTAACTTTCTCCTGGGGCTAATTGATTTTGGAGTAGGCCTCGGACAGAGCTAAGCCTAAAGAAAACAACGATCAATTCAGCTAGGAGAGAGAACGGAAGGCGGATGTTGTAGAGTAGCGCCGTTGTCCGACAGCTGTGCTAGCTCTGCACGGCATGCTGGGTCTGGGTCAGCATGCATGTTTGTATCACGGGCCCTCCAGTGTTTATAAGCAAAGCAAAAAACATTAACACCATTGAAGTCACCGCAGCTAAAGATGCTAACAAACGCTGGAAATGCAGTGGTAGGTCTCAGAGCATGTTGTTTCATTGTGACCGCGTAACTAAATTGTAAGCCATTACAAAAGCACTTAAGTGCTAAAAAGGTCATTCATTGTCTTATTGGCCTACCGCCCTGATACAATCACCATAACATTTCCACACAGATTATAATCCTACCGTGACATTTTATTCAAACTAATTCAATAGAACGTCCAGCTTTTTGCCAGCCTTGACAACAATGATGTACTGCTATGGATTATGAGACGTATACAACAGATAGGTATCAGGATTAGGGTAGATTTAAAATCCTGGTCTGGTGTTTATTCTAGTCCCTGAACTCTGCTATGGGAAACTGATCAACAGATAGGACCGAGGGCCTCTGAGTTTTACAGAACACAAACAAGCACTTGAGAACATGCTCTGCACCTTCTCCAGGCAAACATTACAGATGACTCATCGTGTGTGTGTGTGTGTGTGTGTGTCTTCCCAGACATCCTGGGATAAACATTGATGATCTAGGTCCTGATTGTAACAATCCTCATTGACAGGCCAGTGTCCCAACTTCCTCATTCAGTTTCTCCCTTAAACAATCTCAGCCCAGCTGCACTGTACGACCCATTAACATTCAATACGAATCAACGATGCAGCTGGACGGACCTGGAAAATGTATCATAGTGTATGTAGAGCAAGTCAATCAGCTATAGGCTGTATACGTTTCCATGGGAATTGTGACCTATTTTTCCTGTCAATGAAGGAGGCTCACCGTGTGTTGTGTTTGAGTGTGTGTGGCTCTCTCTCTCTCTGTGTGTGCATGCGTGTGCGTAATCAAGGACTGATGATTGGCTGAAATTTGTCTGTGGCAAATGCCAAGGTTATTATTTATTCATTTTATGACTGGTAGACAATGCAAGACAGAGGTACGTATGCGCGTGTGTGTGTGTGTGTGTGTATGCGTGGTGTGTGGGTGTGTTGGGCTGGAGAAGAGCAGGGGTTAGTGGAGTGTATACAGGTCCTTTGTTTCTGTAGGATGCGTGCTACAGACTCACTCTGGAGGAGTGTGTTATGTTGTATTCTACGAACAGTGAGACTCAGGGTGCATTCCAAATTGCACTCTTTTCCCTAATAATACACTAATCAGCCAGAGCTCTATAATAAAATAAAATAAAATTTAAAAACACCATTTACAAAATTACACAAAATAATAAAACCGGATCAATCTTCCTTAGATGGGTAACAAATCCCCTTCTCAGGTTCAACAATAGCACAATGGCTATGGTGTGTTGTACACAAAGGAAACTGGTCGATTGTCCCCATATAGAATTAGTAGATGAGAGAACAGCATCAACCCCATCTTCCTGTCAGAGTAAAGCCTAGAATTCTTCTATTTCACCCTGATGGTTCTGGTGGAGCAATGACATACTACAAGATAAAACAGTGATGCTAATATTGACAGTTTGTCCATTACAGGTCAGCTAACTGTCCTGGGAACAGTTACAAAGCTGTTAGTTTCCATCTCACAAGGCCGGATCGATGCAGAGGCATACTGTTTCAATTTTGCCAGAATTGATTTTTTCTGTAACACCCCAACCCCGGAGCATTCATCTTTCTGAAGGAAGGGAAGATTTGATTTACTGAAGAAAAATTGGAGTGCGCATCACAAAGATTTTTTTTTGCCGGGGGGCGAGAGAGCGTGACACACAACAAAGATGGATGTCCCTACGGCTGGGAAGGCTCTAGCCTACGGCTGTTCCATTACAACACGGTGGAGAAGGATGAGCTGCTTAAAGGGAGGGAGGTAGAACAAATTAAAAGAGAAAGGGGGAGAGGGAGAGGGAGAGAGAAAGGAAGGGAGAGGGTTGGAGAGTTAGAGGGAGATAGAGGGGAAAGGGAGATGAGGAAGAGATTGATTAAGAGGAGGAGAAACAGAGGTGGTGCAACTTCAAACATCCCCTAATGTCCAATAATCATCACCATGTTACACATTTGGCAGAAAACACAACACTAACTACTACTCTAAACCTGAACTTGTACTCTCTCTCCCCTCAAACACTGTGCTTTCCCTCCCACACTCTCTCCCCCTCCCACACTCTCTCCCCCTCCCACATTGTACCTCCTCAGTGCAGCTACAGTACCTTCTCCTCTCCTCATTTCTCCCTTATTTTTTCTCCCCTGCCTTCTCTCTGCTATACCTTCTCTCTGCTATACCTTCTCTCTGCAATACCTTCTCTCTCTTCTCCCTCCTCCCCAGCATCCAGAATGAATTTCCATGGTACATTAGTCAGCTTATTAGGATGTAATGAAGGAGGGCGTTGAGGAAAGGGGAGTGTGTCCTCCGAGACATCGCTCTACCGGTCTCCATCATCTACCTCTCATCTCTCTCTCTGTCCTCATCTCTCTCCCTCTCTCTGTCCGGCCACTTTGCCGGGTGTCATATACATGAAAGATGACTTGTCTCCTGACCCAAATAAACACCAACACCGTCGGGCCGCTCACTCGCTCCAGAAAAAAAAATGAGGAAAGTAATGAGTGCTGCCAGTCGCTTCATCTGTGGCCACCTCAGAGCTGGTTATTCACGTTGTGTCTGTGGTCTTGGATCAGGCTGCTGGCGTGTTGTACACCAGAGTCTCCAGAGGATGTGACTGTAATGTAAGGATGAACAGGTAGCATTCTCTGTCTGTCTGTCCTGTCCCTCAGTGCACGTAATGACATGTGTGTGTGTGTGTGTGTGTGTGTGCACGCCAATGACGGCCAAGGGCAGATCTCAGAACAGAAAATAAGGGTTACTTCCCTTTGTTGGAGGGAGACTCCCCCGAGACGTTCCAGTACAATGGAGAGAGAGGCGGAGGAATAAAGGAGTGAGAGAGAGAGAAAGAGAGAGAGAGAAGGAAATAGCAGAGGGAGAGAGAGAAAAGAAAAGAAAAGAGAGAGAGAGGAGAGAAAATGAGAAGAGAGAAAACCACCTAACACCTCACGTCTCCAGGGGCCAGGGCTGGTGTAAGCTGGATATTAAGACACAAATTGCATTCAGGCGGGTCACGGCGTGTCAGATGATATTAGATGCCTGCCGTGAGGAAAACAACAATTCCCATCAGCCTGTTCTGTGAGAAAAATAATATTTTCATTTTCGGCCCCTTTATTGAATAGAAACTTTGGGGAATAGGTCTTTATAGGAGCTCGTGAAGGTCGTGATCATGGCTGCATGTAGCCTTTGTTGCTCCCAGATTTCATTTTCACCACCGCTGATAGAAAAGACGTGTGTGGGTCCTCGCTCACACCCTCACTTGTTTGCTGTAATGTTGCAGCACCCACATGTTTTAGTCTGAGTGCGTGCGTGTCCGTCTCTCTGTGTTGTGTGCGTGTGACTGTGTGTGAACAGTCTGTATCGTATCCATTGCTCCCTTTCTCTGTGTTTTCTGTGGCGCTAGCACCCCCCCTTACACCTCCCCCCACATACTGCTGCCTGCATGGGGTCCCCGTCCCAGAGCTGCGCCACCTGACCTTCTCGGTAATTGACCCAAAATATTGATGCAATGGCACAAGTCTGATTGTGATTTATTAAAAGCTTGGGCCCGGCTACCAGGCCCGGTGCCAGACACTCCCTGCTCCCAGCCTGGCCCATCGGCAGCCATTAGGAAAACCATCAATACTGTAGCAGCACAATAACACAATGAAAGAAAGGCACGGTAATGGGGAAGGGAGAGTCTCTCTGGGCTGCGGAGGTGCATAGCAAATAGCTTGGCCTTGTTGTGTGAATATACAGAGAGAGGAAGAGAGAGAGAGAGAGAGAGAGAGAGAGAGAGAGAGAGAGAGAGAGAGAGAGAGGAGAGCGCAAGAGAGAAAGAGAGAGAGAGAAAGAGAGGAGAGAGAGAGAGAGGAGAGAGAGAGAGAGAGAGAGAGAGAGAGAGAAAGAAAGAGAGGAGAGAGAGAGAGAGCGGGAGAAAGAGAGAGAGAGAGAAAGAGAGAGGAGAGAGAGAGAGCGGGAGAAAGAGAGAGAGAGAGAAAGAGAGAGAGAGAGAAAGAGAGAGAGGGAGAAAGAGAGAAGAGTGTGTATATTTAATATTGCCTCTCCATAACATCACTGGGCTCGCTAAGATCAAAGCATAGAGAAGGAGAGAAAGAAGAGAAGGAGAGAGAAAGATAGGGAGAGAAAGAAAGATACTCATGGGAGGCAAAAATCTAAGAGACCAGAGAATAAAATCAAAAAAATGTGGGGAAAGGAGAGAGAGAGAGAGAGAGAGAGAGAGAGAGAGAGGGAGAGAGAGAGACCCCCTGAGCCCCTGTTGTAAGAGAAACCGCAAACTGAGCTCACACACAGACGAGTCTCAGGAGAGTCAATTCAGACTAACAAGAGGGAACCAACTGACCAACAGCAGGCTGACTCTCCAACCATTATATACTGTACCCAACCTGCCAGCACACAAACAGCACAGGCCATCATTAGGGAATACCCCCATTGACTTCTAACAGGCCTGTTTTGTTGAAACCAACATTGAGCTTTCTAAGCTTTTCTATAGTTTTAATGGCTGGAGGGTTTGTTTAAATCTCTTTCATCTCTGTCCAAAGTCAGTGTATCATGCATCCCATGCCTCAGCGTTTGTACCGGTGCGGACCTAACTCAATCACTAACTCCCAGGAGGGAGGCTGGGAGATGATGAGAACACAGTCATTACAGTGGTCTTAATGGATGTGTTGTACTCTAAGGAAAGCTACGGCTCATTTAAAAGTCAGGTGTATCCTCTTTTTTTTACCATTACCAATACCAATGTTCTTATTATGTGAAGTTTTGGCAGGAAGTTAGGACACTGGGGAAAAAAAACAGCAAAATCAGACCATTTCCCCAATACATTGCTTCATTTGAATTGGTATGTTTGTATGGAGATTGGAACAGAGTCGCAGTACTTTAGACTGAACATGTGATGGTGCTGAGTGGAACCTGATGAAGGTGCAACTAGAATGAAGACCAAAAACAGATCATGTGATTAGTTGAATGAGGTGTGTTAGTGCTGGGCGGGAACGAAAGCCCGCACCCCCAATAGAGCTCCAGGAACAGTTGGAGAAGCCCTGCTCTAGACTGTAGAACTACGTAGACCTTTACCTGAAGGCAGAGCTTCCCCAGGCACCGTGTTTGTCCGTCAGGATGTTGACGATCTTCTGGATGAGCTGGGTGGCTGTCACGTGGTCGCGGTACTTGGCCGCTCGGATCAGGTGGTCGCACATCTTCTCCTCATCACGCTTCTCAGCCGAGTACTGGGCACAGTGGGACTGGGGGTCACAGACAAAACGTGACAACAGGTCAACTTCTCTGTCAAAAACACAATGACGTAAGCATCATTACAAATGAATTGTGTGTGCAGTGCTCAATACAACCTCCTTTATAGTACATTTAAAGAGAAATCCAGGAGGTATGTATTCTGAACAGAAAACTGGCATACACATAGTATGCGACTTCATATTGTATGTATGGAACTAGCATGTATTCTGGGGAAAATGGTATAGGCTACTACACACCATGTAAAACAACATAATGTAAGGCTCTAGCAGCTGTGTGTGTGTGTAGAAACGCTACCTTGAGTAAAACCAAATCAAAATCTGGGGTCATTTTCTGGCCCTTATGTCACGTTGATTAATAACAGCGGACATTATAGTTACTAATGCCTCCAGGGCTCCGAATCACGAAGCAGAGGTTCATTTTTCTCTGTCTGAGTGTGTTATCAGAAATGGCCTTTGAACTCAGAGTAGATGGTATATACAATAACACCTATACTGAGGGGAAAAAACAGCCAGACTTGAAATGTTCCACTTCAGTGCTAAGATAAAATGAGCTAAATATAAAGCCGAGTTAAACTGTAAAATAAAGTAATATATATAACTGACTGGAAACATTTGAGTACACTAACAGCCGTTAGCCACGTAGTGTAGAAATACAAGCAACAAAGAAATGAGGAATACACGCTACTATCATGTACAGTACCTCAGGCAAAAGTCCCGGCCATATTACTGTGATTTCAGTGCATCCATTGGATACTGAAACGTAACAGCATCAATACCAGCAACTCTTAATGCAATTCCCAATGCTCAAATGAAAAGAACCTAAAAGGCAGCCCATTGGTGGAGAACACACACATACATCCCCGGCTCTACAAATGCTACCTGCCTCACCAGTTACCTTAGCAACCAGTAAACACACTAAAGTGCTTGATAATGATTGGTCCTCCTCTCCAATTGGAACGGTGACTTCTCATACCTGACAGGAAATCTATAGGTCTGGATCACATTCCGGAAGGCTATTCTGGAGGGGCTATTGGGCCCTAATTATCAATCTACGTCTCTTTGTGGGGCATTAGAGTGGTCCTTGACCTTAAAGCATGATGGCCCAACATGTGCGTGCGTGTGCATGTGCGTGCGTGCGTGTGCATGTGTGTGTTTGTGTGTGTGTGGAAAGCAAGAAGAGCAGTAAAGGGAGGACAGGGAGAGGGAATGGTGCTGAATGTGTGAAACGTATGTTATCCCCCTGGAACAGACGACCGACCGCGTGTCTATACTTTACGCCGGGACAGAACTAGAAACGTTCTTTCCAGCCGGTCTTCACGTGTGACTTCTGTGTCACTAATCAGCAGTGCTGCAGCTCAAACACATCATCGTAAACACGCTGGTCATTCACCGCGGACCCAAACACCTAGTCCCCCATAGTGACGTGTGCTTTTCTAACGGGCCCGGCGGCGAGGGGAAGTAGTTTCACTGAGCGACTCCCCTCTGAAATAACAAGCAAACAGCTGAACACATAACAGGCCCATTAATACTAGGCCTCCATTTGGGGGTAAAACGATGTGGAAAAGACATGTCAGAGTGTAGAGTCTGGGGGTCGTTCCACTGCTCTGAAATCGTCATACAGAGGATATTAGACTACTAGGGTCTGGTTGGTTCTTACATACTCAGCCTACTAGCTCTAGATGACTACATAAAAACCTACCTCCATCCTCTACTCTTCCAATAGGCTGACAGAACAAAGGGCACTGAGTGAGTCAGGGAACACTTTTCAACACATCACCCCTCTGCTAATTTCAAAGTGAGCGGGAGGGAATAGTAAAATAACATGAACGGCCTAGTGCCATTAGAAACCAGAGGAGGCCCCCTTTACCACGGTGGAAACGGCACATGAAGGGTCTATCCTGATACTGACTGAGAGAAACGGATCATCAGGATCAATGTCTCGTCTACCTGGTAGCCAGATTCAGACATCAAGATCAATGTCTAGTCTACCTGGTAGCCAGATTCAGACATCAGGATCAATGTCTAGTCTCCCTGGTAGCCAGATTCAGACATCAGGATCAATGTCTAGTCTACCTGGTAGCCAGATTCAGACATCAGGATCAATGTCTAGTCTCCCTGGTAGCCAGATTCAGACATCAGGATCAATGTCTAGTCTACCTGGTAGCCAGATTCAAACGAGGAAGTCAGAATTCAGAGGTAAAATGCACAAGACAGGCTTTTGGAGAGCGAGCGAGCAGGTGAGGAAGCTGTGTGTGTGTGTGTGTGTGTGTGTGTGTGTGTGTGAGGACGGCGTGACGTGAGACCTTATGACTTGAGACAGTGTAATCATGGGCAGCACCTTCCATTACATGAGCTGGCTGACAGGGTCGGAGGGTGACGGGCGCTGGCGCCTACTCTGGTGGAAAAAGGTGCCCGGAGAAGACAGACTGATAATGGGTTGGCATTAATCGAGTAAATTACATGGAGATGTGTCTCGGACAATTCACGCAAAGCTCAAGTCAATAACCAGAGAAACGTCTGTGTAATTTAGAAAGGAAACAGGCCTAACCACTGGCTAAATTACACTAGGATAATGATATGAGAAGACAACATGAAAAATCACACACACACACGAGGGTCAGGCATTCCAGCACATCTCACAGATACAAATCCACTGACTCAACTGCATGAGTGCAATTCAAAAGGCCAGAACATATGGCATAGGTTTCTGCGTCTAGAATAATACGCTGTCAACCCCCCTCTAAATGCTGTAGTTGTTGTCACGCTCTCCCATCAGGGCCTGAGGGGTTCACCAGTATAATGAGGGTGTGAGTGGGGATACAGGCCTCATTACCAGATATAAAGCCTGTGTTTATCACTTACAGTGAGTGACAAAGCCGAGGACCTTGAAATGTTTCTGTGCCACACTGTCTCAGCCTTCAAGGCGCTTGTTTCATGACATCACAAAGCGCTCAAGGTTCTGCTGGAGAAACGGGCGACGACACACACACACGACAGTGGGATCTTATTAAAGCAATGCTTGATGTGTACTCTCTGCCTTGACATTGTGTGGTGCAGTAGAGAAGCCAGCTAGAGACACACAGAGGGGTCGGCTATCGCTTCGTTGTCTTGCTCTCCTCTTCCAATTTTCTCACGTCCGCCGACAAGCCGTCCCCAGAGGGTCTCATTTAAAGTGGGGAAACTGTCCGCCCGGGGTGCGTGTCCTTGTCGTGTTCTGAGAGGGAATGCAAATATTCCTAGGAATAAGGAATTCCTTACAGAACGACGGGAGGAGGGGTTACTAGACAAAAGAGAGATGCTGAAACAATTGGTTTCTGAAGAAGATTCCCCCTCGCACTTGATCTCTTGCCCTCAAGTTTAAAACGGCCACATAAAACACCATCAGGTTAACTCAGACAAAGAGTTGGGGGGGGGGGGGGGGGGGGGGGTGTAGAAAGACCAAGGAGAAAAATGAAGGCCTAAAAGCACAACGGCGAACAAAAGTCATCGAATGTCGACGTCTGACAGCCACTTCAATTCTGAAATGATGCCCTTGTCACGCCGCGCGCGCAGAGTATTGATTTTTCCTGCTGAGGAAAAAAAATTCTCTCATCCAGCCAAACAGATCCCAGAGGCATGCATCGTCCCGATAGTGGCCATCAAGGTTAACGCAGGCGCAACACTTATCAAAGTATCTCTCTCATCCCTCTCTCCTGTCCCTCGCCTGTGGCTGCTGTGGGTTTTTAATGGACTGGTCACAATGCCTAGTTGGCAGGACTCTTCATCTCTCCTCCCAGCGGCATCCTCTCCTCTCTTTCACTCTCTCGCTCTTCTCGTTCCATCTCCCATTCTCTCTCACCCCCCCCCCCCTTCCCTCCCTGCTCAAACCAGCAGCTGTGTCAACCCCCGCTCCAATCAGTAGCTACCATTAGTCTAAGCTGGGCTGAGGGTTCCATCCACTCTGACTCCAGAAGCACTCCAAGGTCGCGCCAGCACGTGACGAATCACACCTGTTAACTGTCCTCTCCGGGGTGAAAAATAGTCAAATGAAGGCAGAGGCGCTGCAGATGAAAAATAATCCACTTCTTCTGGAACGCTGGCTAGCGCTCGGCTAGTTGTCTGGATGCAGAGTAATGATTCCTAACAGAAGAGATAACAATAGGAACGCACCAAGGACATGCCCTTTCTTCTTTTAGTGCTGTACATTTAACACATTTAACTCCACATCAGGATTGTGTCTGCCTTAAAAATACATTCAATTGCACTTGAGAATCTGCTTATTCCACATATTTATTTTGATGAATACACAGCCTTATTCAATACTATACCACATAATTATCCTTTCCAAGAATTCCTCTCCAACTCCTCAGTAAAATGAAATCAATAAAATGATGTCCCTCTATGGGATAACAAAGATAGTAGGCAAGGCAAGAGCCCTACTCCAGAGACTAAAGTGTCAGTTTGCATGTAGTAAAGGGGACTAGGGAGTCGGGAGGAGGTGATCGTATATGTGCTATTCACAGCTCTGGGTCAGCTGGGCAAAGATAATGATGTGAGGAGCGGTGCAAGAGGCATCACCTAGGGACTTAATTACACACAGAGAAGAGCCAGACACTGGGATACTAGTCTCTCTCCCCCTCTCTCCTGGGTAAGTACTCTCTCTCTCCCCCTCTCCCGGGTAAGTTCTTTCTCTCTGAGGGTAGAGGTAGACAGAGATATAGAACACTGCTGGGTAAGTACTCTCTCTGAGGGTAGAGGTAGACAGAGATATAGAATACTGCTGGGTAGGTACTCTCTCTCTCAGGGTAGAGGTAGACAGAGATATAGAATATTGCTGGGTAAGTACTCTCTCTGAGGGTAGAGGTAGACAAGAGATATAGAATACTGCTGGGTAAGTACTCTCTCTCTGAGTGTAGAGGTAGACAGATACAGAATACTGCTGGGTAAGTACTCTCTCTCTCTCTCTCTGAGGGTAGAGGTAGACAGAGATATAGAATACTGCTGGGTAGGTACTCTCTCTCTCAGGGTAGAGGTAGACAGAGATATAGAATATTGCTGGGTAAGTACTCTCTCTGAGGGTAGAGGTAGACAGAGATATAGAATACTGCTGGGTAAGTACTCTCTGAGGGTAGAGGTAGACAGAGATATAGAATACTGCTGGGTAAGTACTCTCTCTCTGAGGGTAGAGGTAGACAGAGATATAGAATATTGCTGGGTAAGTACTCTCTGAGGGTAGATGTAGACAGAGATATAGAATCCTGCTGGGTAAGTACTCTCTGAGGGTAGAGGTAGACAGAGATATAGAATACTGCTGGGTAAGTACTCTCTCTCTGAGGGTAGAGGTAGACAGAGATATAGAATATTGCTGGGTAAGTACTCTCTGAGGGTAGAGGTTGACAGAGATATATAATACTGCTGGGTAAGTACTCTCTCTGAGGGTAGAGGTTGACAGAGATATATAATACTGCTGGGTAAGTACTCTCTCTCTCAGGGTAGAGGTAGACAGATATATAGAATACTGCTGGGTAAGTACTCTCTCTCTGAGGGTAGAGGTAGACAGAGATATAGAATACTGCTGGGTAAGTACTCTCTCTCTGAGGGTAGAGGTAGACAGAGATATATAATACTGCTGGGTAAGTACTCTCTCTCTCAGGGTAGAGGTAGACAGATATATAGAATACTGCTGGGTAAGTACTCTCTCTCTGAGGGTAGAGGTAGACAGAGATATAGAATATTGCTGGGTAAGTACTCTCTGAGGGTAGAGGTTGACAGAGATATATAATACTGCTGGGTAAGTACTCTCTCTCTCAGGGTAGAGGTAGACAGAGATATAGAATACTGCTGGGTAAGTACTCTCTCTCTGAGGGTAGAGGTAGACAGAGATATAGAATACTGCTGGGTAAGTATTAGAGGTCGACCGATTAATCGGAATGGGCGATTAATTAGGTCCGATTTCAAGTTTTCATTACAATCGTAATCGGCCTTTTTGGATTATGGCCGATTACAGTGCACTCTACGAGGAGACTGCGTGGCAGGCTGACTACCTGTTACGCAAATGCAGTAAGCCAAGGTAAGGTGCTAGCTAGCATTAAAGCTATCTTATAACAAACATTCCATCTTAACATAATCACAAGTTAACTACACATGGTTGATGATATTACTAGTTTATCTAGCGTGTCCTGCGTTGCATATAATCGATGCGGTGCCTGTTAATTTGTCATTGAATCACAGCCTACTTCGCCAAACGGGTGATTGAAGCACTGTCGTTGCACCAATGTGTACCTAACCATTGACATCAATGCCTTTCTTAAAATCAATACAGGTAGGCAGAGATTTAGAATACTGCTGGGTAGTTGAATCTACTTGCATTATCCTGTCGTAATATACGAATTAAACTACTGAATCCACAAACGAATCCCACTAATAAAAGCTAACAAGCCTCCCCGGCATTACCCAGAGGGTCTCTCCAGCACCATAGTGAGATGGCTGTTCTCCCAGCTCTATAGCTGTCGTCTATAAACCACGCTGTGACCACCTTATGACAGGTGAAGACTGTCGGTCAGAGAGGCGAGTGTTGTGTGTTGATACGTTGTAAACAATGTGTCAGATGGTGGCACCTGACGCCTGGCGGGCTACAGCCAGAGTGGTGACCTGCAGGGGGCTCTTCTAGACGGTATGGGAGATTGGGGTCACAACCTATCCTCTGACATTGAAACAGTTTGTTGTGGAATTCTCTCAAACTGAAACAGATGGTTTATAGACCTATGAAGATAACCATATTTGGTCCAAGCACCCTATAAACGGCAGTGTTTGTTCTTGACCAGAACAGAGCTTTCTTCCTTTACAGCAGGTTACATTATAGTACTGAAACATAGGCTGTTGGCTTTGTTTTTTGTGTTATAAATAGCAAAAATGTTTAACCATCAGGTTCATTTTGTTTCACTTCAAAATGTAAATTGTGTCGCCCTCCGTTCCATGGCGTTTCAAACGTTAAGAGTGCAGTCAATTATTTGTGTGTGTCCTGTCCATGGCTGTGATCTGTGAGGAAGAGTAAGCTCAGTGCACTGTGTGGGGGCGTTGTGCTAACGACGCTGTCGTGATGGAATATAATGAGCATCAGCTCAATGTTAATGTCATTAACTCTGAGGCGAGAGGAGAAGAGAGGGATCGCCTTACAAGCCAGACAGTGGGGGACAATGACGCTAAGTCGCTAATTACGGCGATATCGCTAGCTGGATCTCCCGGCTTTTATAGCATCTAGAGAGAGAGTCAATTCAATTAGTCGTATATTACAGCGGCTGGGGGATGAATCAACGACTGGGTATGGGGGGGGGGGGGGGAAGAAAGTCAGAGAGAGAAAGAAGGAGAGGCGGTTAAAAGAAAAGACCTGGGTCTTCCTCACTCTTAAAGAACCAACCGTGGGGTATAAATAAAGAAAGAGTGAGATAAAATAAATGATCTGGGTCTTCCGTATCTCTGACCTCCTCTGCTCTCGTGGCCCTGCAACCCACCACATTTCATCCTTAATGAAAGGATGCTGTAAAAAAACTACACTCTCTCTCATCGCAGTAGGAGGGCCGTGGCCATGCGATCTGCAGATCTCTTCCAAGTTAAGGATCCCATTAGATAGAGAACACTAAAAGGTAATTGGATTTCCCCCTCCAGTTATCTTCATCTCTGTCACCCTCAACCCGCTATAATAACTTACTCTCCAGGCCAAAGATAACTCAATTCAGAGAGAGAGAGAGAGAGAGATGGAGAGATGGAGAGAGAGAGAGAGAGAGAGAGAGAGAGAGAGAGAGACAGAGAGAGAGAGAGAGAGAAAGAGGGATGGAGGGGGAGAGAGAGAGAGAGAGAGAGAGAGAGAGAAAAAAGAGAGGGATGGAGGGTGAGAGAGAGACAGAGAGAAAGAAAGAGGGATGGGGGAGAGGGAGAGAGAGAGAGAGCATATGTTACGAGTCTCCAAAGCAAAGGGTGTCTAAATCACGTGGCTCCTCTATCACACCCTTCCCGTGGATATGAACTCTGACAGGGAGCAAACATAAATTTGTTTTTATCTATTGAATAATTCACTTTCCTGGTGGCTGCCGTTTCCTTCGCGGTCCGTGTCTGTAGTGGTAGAGAGCCACTGCCAAAGGACCTAGTCCCAGACCCCTGCCAGGGTGGAGAAGGACTACTCTGTTCCCCAAGTGATAGTCAACAGGAAAGACACCAAAGGTGCAATTCATTTCAGCTGTAAGATTCTTTAAAACAGTGAAGAGAATGGCAGTCAGGGCACAACCAAATCACCTACTTTATGCACTCGGCCACACCCCAACATGTTTCTATTTCTGTCCTCCAACAGCAAACCTGAGAAGCAGGTGAACAAACACTGATTTAAAAAAAAATAATAATAATTGATGACAGCGAAGAAAACTGTTTTCCCCTGGGGCATGTTTCATTGAGGCTGTTATTTTTATGGTGGCGGTGCAAAATGAAACCATGAAACCGATGGCTCGAGGAGGGCTCAAGCCAGAGCCGGAATGGAGGAAAATCAATACGGCAATATCAGTGGTTGCACTTATCAGGGCCTCACTTCTTCCAGAGGTCACAGAGGAGCGGCTACATTTAAGTGGGGAATTCAATTGTGAAACATAGATTTGGCCCTAGCTATGGTGGGTATCTGATTAAAGTTGATTGGCTATACTGTAGGGGGTGAGGGGAGAGAACAGAGAGAGAATACTAAGCAACAGTCTTGAACAAAGAGAGTTAACAGTTGGCTACGGTGGTGAGTGGGTATCTGATTACAGTTGATTGGGCTGAGAGGAAGGATGGTGTGGTTGGACACAAATACAACAAAGAGTTGTAACACTCTGTGCGATATGTGGGTTGCGTAGTGAAATAGGTCCCTGCACACAGTGCTTGGGACAGAGAATCCCAATCCAATGGCTTTCACATAAGAAACAAACAAAACAAAACAGATGTGGTACATATGTACCCAATACTACATCTATTAAGGGTTAATGAGTGGATTCACACCCATTTACAAGAACACAAATACTATCTCCCTAACAGAATAGAATGAGATTTCAGCCTGTTAAAACTTATTCTTTCTCCACCACTGTGGTTTTACTGGAGACAACCGGGGACTGTAGCTACTAAATAATACAGGAACAGGAAACAATGATGTCCTTGGCTGTCTTTGAGGCCCGTCAGACACATCCTCATTCTGTAACTCAACGGTACTGTCAAAGACTACCCCACACACACACACACAAGTAACCAGAAAAACAACTGGGCCTGCTTGGAAGACGATGGAGAGAAAACGGAGACACTAACTAGGCCCTCTTGTAGGATGATGTGGGAAAAATAGGTCCAATGTAACGACACAATGTGTTCCTTTTGCTTTCATTACAGTATATCGGAGTAGGATCCAGTCTAAGGATGTTTCCTCCTGTAGGACTCCTCAGTGCCAGAGGGAGACAGATGATAGGATGAGAGGGACTAGTGATGCGGACAGGAACATCAGCTACACTACGTGGGCCAATTAGATAGAATTGGAGAGCTGGGGACAGCCCCTGGTGTGTGTGTGTGTGTGTGTGTGTGTGTTTCCATCGGTGCAGACATATCCTGGCCCTCGCTCGGCTGAGAGAACATAACATGGCCTAATCATGGTGAGTTTGAGGGAGGAAATGGGGAGTGATGGGGACACGGACTCAGACACCACTCCTGTTCATAACCTCAGGGCAGAGTGAGGTAGAGGCTAGTTTGTGAGCCCTGTGCTGTGTTCTTATGGAACTGCCAACTGTCTGCTGTGCCTCAGGCCCCTCCTCCTCTCCACACCTCTATCTTGCTGTTGTTCACACAGCTGTCTGACACACATATACACACCACACACACACACACACACACACACACACACACACACTCGCCCTGTGTGTGGAGTGTTAGCCTCGCCAAATAGGTTGTGAGTGTCAAGCGTCAGAAATCTGCATAAACACCCGGGTCTGCCTGCCCCGCTATAACGATGATTGGACGACTGGTCGAGTCAGAACACACCTCCCGAGGAAATGATTGACAGGGTGAGGCCGTTGGGTGGAAAGGAGGTGGACAGTGTGTACTGCTGTTGCCAGTCAGATAGATATGCCGACTCTACTAGGGTATGCATCCCAAATCACACCATATTCCCTCTATGGGCCCTGGTCAAAAGTAGTGCACTAAATAGGGAATAGGGTGCTATTTGGGACACAAGCTAGAAGAACATGGGAGCAAACATTCAAACGAACCGAGGCAACCAACCAACCTGAAGCAAACCATCGACATTCTTTCCTTTCCACCCCCTCAACAGTTTGCTTTAAACAGTCATGAGGGCTTTTTTCATTCTGTAGGAGAGACCCTGCCTTGAACCTTAAAGAAAGCAGAACATTTTACAACTACGGTAAGGGGGCGAGTGAGGGTGGAGGGACGGGGGGGTTGAGACAGTCGGCCCTTCAGACCAGCAGTTCTGTGGGCTGTCTGCAGGTTTAAGTACTGCCAGGGTCTTGAGAAAGGAGGGGGAATGAAGGGAGTGATGGAGGGGAGGATGCTGTATTCCTGTCACTGTGGAAATACTCCCCCAGCGGGACTATAACAGACAGGCTCTCAGCAGGGCAGGAAATGATTCAGAGAGATCAGGACTGAGACAGAGAAGGAGAGAGGGATGAAGGAGGAGGGTGGAGGGGAGGATGCTGTATTCCTGTCACTGTGGAAATACTCCCCCAGCGGGACTATAACAGACAGGCTCTCAGCAGGGCAGGAAATGATTCAGAGAGATCAGGACTGAGACAGAGGAGAGAGGGATGAAGGAGGAGGGTGGAGGGGAGGATGCTGTATTCCTGTCACTGTGGAAATACTCCCCCAGCGGGACTATAACAGACAGGCTCTCAGCAGGGCAGGAAATGATTCAGAGAGATCAGGACTGAGACAGAGAAGGAGAGAGGGATGAAGGAGGAGGGTGGAGGGGAGGATGCTGTATTCCTGTCACTGTGGAAATACTCCCCCAGCGGGACTATAACAGACAGGCTCTCAGCAGGGCAGGAAATGATTCAGAGAGATCAGGACTGAGACAGAGAAGGAGAGAGGGATGAAAGAGGAGGGTGGAGGGGAGGATGCTGTATTCCTGTCACTGTGGAAATACTCCCCCAGCGGGACTATAACAGACAGGCTCTCAGCAGGGCAGGAAATGATTCAGAGAGATCAGGACTGAGACAGAGGAAAGAGGGATAAAGGAGGAGGGTGGAGGGGAGGATGCTGTATTCCTGTCACTGTGGAAATACTCCCCCAGCGGGACTATAACAGACAGGCTCTCAGCAGGGCAGGAAATGATTCAGAGAGATCAGGACGGAGACAGAGAAGGAGAGAGGGATGAAGGAGGAGGGTGGAGGGGAGGATGCTGTATTCCTGTCACTGTGGAAATACTCCCCCAGCGGGACTATAACAGACAGGCTCTCAGCAGGGCAGGAAATGATTCAGAGAGATAAGGACGGAGACAGAGAAGGAGAGAGGGATGAAGGAGGAGGGTGGAGGGGAGGATGCTGTATTCCTGTCACTGTGGAAATACTCCCCCAGCGGGACTATAACAGACAGGCTCTCAGCAGGGCAGGAAATGATTCAGAGAGATCAGGACGGAGACAGAGAAGGAGAGAGGGATGAAGGAGGAGGGTGGAGGGGAGGATGCTGTATTCCTGTCACTGTGGAAATACTCCCCCAGCGGGACTATAACAGACAGGCTCTCAGCAGGGCAGGAAATGATTCAGAGAGATCAGGACGGAGACAGAGAAGGAGAGAGGGATGAAGGAGGAGGGTGGAGGGGAGGATGCTGTATTCCTGTCACTGTGGAAATACTCCCCCAGCGGGACTATAACAGACAGGCTCTCAGCAGGGCAGGAAATGATTCAGAGAGATCAGGACGGAGACAGAGAAGGAGAGAGGGATGAAGGAGGAGGGTGGAGGGGAGGATGCTGTATTCCTGTCACTGTGGAAATACTCCCCCAGCGGGACTATAACAGACAGGCTCTCAGCAGGGCAGGAAATGATTCAGAGAGATCAGGACGGAGACAGAGAAGGAGAGAGGGATGAAGGAGGAGGGTGGAGGGGAGGATGCTGTATTCCTGTCACTGTGGAAATACTCCCCCAGCGGGACTATAACAGACAGGCTCTCAGCAGGGCAGGAAATGATTCAGAGAGATCAGGACTGAGACAGAGGAGAGAGGGATGAAGGAGGAGGGTGGAGGGGAGGATGCTGTATTCCTGTCACTGTGGAAATACTCCCCCAGCGGGACTATAACAGACAGGCTCTCAGCAGGGCAGGAAATGATTCAGAGAGATCAGGACGGAGACAGAGAAGGAGAGAGGGATGAAGGAGGAGGGTGGGGGGGAGGATGCTGTATTCCTGTCACTGTGGAAATACTCCCCCAGCGGGACTATAACAGACAGGCTCTCAGCAGGGCAGGAAATGATTCAGAGAGATCAGGACTGAGACAGAGAAGGAGAGAGGGATGAAGGAGGAGGGTGGAGGCTGGCACTAGGCCGGGAGGTACGGGGATAAATGAACATGGAGGCTGTTTGGCTAGGATGCCGTGCCAAACGTAAACTACAGCCGGACACTCCAGTGTAAGATGTTATTATACATGTTGGGGTTGTCTTTGAAAATACAACATTTGTTCTCTAGGTTGCTATGACAGGTCTGTAATGACTTGACAGACAACCGTGTGTGTGTGTGTATATATAGAGGACTTTATACCCCCTCGCTGGGTGTTACATTCTGAGCTGTTTTTGTTCAATATGGCCAGACAGCACATGAAAATATTTAACTATCAACCTATCCTATCAACCTCAGCTTAATGGGATCTGCTTAAAGCTATGAATATACTAAAATAACTCCTGCTGCTCTCACAAAAAGACATGGAAAGGATAAATAAATGAGGACTATGTTTCTGTTCCAAGATACAAGGGTCATGAAAGGGGTTGGAAGTTATCGGTTCATTGTTAAGTTTTTCTCTTCAAGTCATTCCCCCCTCAAGCTAAAATCAGGACTCCATTTTGGATTGAATGGATTTTCCTGTTTGCTGGCTACCTGCACCAGCCTGGGTAATTTCAAATTCCTATATTATGTAAGGAGCCATTTTGGATCAAGTATGTTCTCTTGTTTACCAGCTGCCTGGTCTATTCTCCTCAATCATTCACCCGAGCTTAAATCTAGACTCCATTTTAGATTTAATGTGCTAGTTTCATGTTAGTCAGTTTCCTGGCCCAGACTGTATTTTACCTCAAACTCAGCGTGTTTGTGGATGTCCTCGGCTCTCTGTCGGCTCAGGATGAACTCAGCCTCATTGGCCACCCGCACCAGGTGGTCCTTCATGGTGTGGCTCAGTAGCCTGAGAGAGAGGAAGGACAGAGGAAGACATATCATACCATCAACAGAACTGTATCAATCTGTAACCTGTGGAAAAAATGATTACTGATTTGAATAATTGAATTATGTTCGGATTAAGATGTAATAAAACTGGTGGAATATTATTATTTAGTAAGTGGTCAAACAAAGTGAATTCATTGACTAATAGGTGATAGGATGAAACATGTTCAATCAGGTTTTCATACACCATACACACTGCACAAACAAGCTCTCACAATGTGCTACAATATGAGTGCTGCAGTCCCTGAACATGGAAGACCTCCCCTTTAATAACCGTACAACATCCATAAAATGGAAGACCTCCCCTTTAATAACCGTACAACATCCATAAAATGGAAGACCTCCCCTTTACCGTATAACATCCATAAAATGGAAGACCTCCCCTTTAATAACTGTATAACATCCATAAAATTGAAGACCTCCCCTTTACCGTACAACATCCATAAAATGGAAGACCTCCCCTTTAATAACCGTACAACATCCATAAAATGGAAGACCTCCCCTTTAATAACTGTATAACATCCATCAAATGGAAGACCTCCCCTTTACCATATAACATCCATAAAATTGAAGACCTCCCCTTTACCGTATAACATCCATAAAATGGAAGACCTCCCCTTTAATAACTGTATAACATCCATAAAATTGAAGACCTCCCCTTTACCGTATAACATCCATAAAATGGAAGACCTCCCCTTTAATAACTGTATAACATCCATAAAATGGAAGACCTCCCCTTTAATAACTGTATAACATCCATAAAATTGAAGACCTCCCCTTTACCATATAACATCCATAAAATGGAAGACCTCCCATTTACCGTATAACATCCATAAAATGGAAGACCTCCCTCCCATTTACCGTATAACATCCATAAAATGGAAGACCTCCCATTTACCGTATAACATCCATAAAATTGATGACCTCCCCTTTAATAACCCTTTAACATACATACAATTGAAGACCTCCCCTTTAACATACATAAAAAGAGGAAAATTAAGCATGCAAAATGAGCAGGAAATGTGATTAGGACAAGACACAGACACACACACAAAATCCTTTTAACAGGGACCTTACATGCGCTAATTGATTTGATAATGATATGCATCTGACACAGGGGGAACCTTTGCTCCTGTTACTACATATGTAGCCCTTCCTCTTATCTAAGCTAATAAAACATTAATGTGTGTGTGTGTGCGTCTGTGTGTGCGTGTATAGGGGCCAGAGAGGCCACTCTCTGGCCCCAGAGGTCAGGCCTGTGCAAAGTGGAACAATAACAGGCTAGGGGCCGGGCCTGGGGCCTGTAACCCAAGCCTGCTGTTTCAGAGCAGGGCAGCGGGGGAGCGGAGGTGCCTGGGTCTCGGTAGCCTCTCCAACCCCCGGCCCCTGGCCCAGCCATCAATAACCTCAACACTCTCTTTATGACGCCTTACTCTACACTCTTTCACACATAGGCAGACACACACACATAAAACCATGTACAGACACACACAAGCATACATACACACACACCCACGAATATAGTACGTGCGCACACTTGGACAGTAACACATACTTCTTACACCCAAACCGCTCACACACACACTTCTCACACATACATACACACCTCTAAACAGGGAGTTGATGGGGTATAGTGTTACAGCCCCCCCATTGCAAATCAACAGGCTTTCACTGAGACCCAGTTCTAGATTACAAAGCAGCCTCTCTGGAGTGGATTACAACCTCCTCATCCTCTAATCCTTCCACTTTTCTTCCTCCTCTATCCTACTCCTTCCCTCCTTCTGCTTCTCTTCCACCTCTTCTTCCTCTCCTTCTCTCTCTTCGATTCTCTCCTCCTCCTTTGCCTCCGCCTCCTCTTACTACTTGTGTGTGTGAGCTTGTGTATGTGTGTGTGTGTGTGTGTGTGTGTGAGGAAGTCCATCAGTGGATGCATTAACATTATCCTAGATTAGCGTTCGGTAATTCTCCAGCCCGGGGGATCGTTAATGTAAATCCAGGACCTCTAACTCCAAATTGATGGGAGTTGTTTGGTCCCAGGAGTGATATGGGGATGCTGATCCTGGATAGTACGGACAGCAGAAGGGACATGGAGAGGGACAAGGAAGATGGGAGATTTCCCAAGCGTCATGAGGAGTCAGGGATTGCAGTCACCCCTGTCACCCGTCCTCCGTCAGTCCCTCCCTCCGGGACAGGCAGGTATTGACAGAGCCTTGAACTCTATACGGCTCCCCTCAGTTCCACAGATCCTCTTTACTCCAGTATGGATTTCTCTCTTCAATAGAGGCCCTAATGGTGACCGTGAGGGCCTGGAGCCTCGAGGGCCAGGGGCCGCGCTATGGATCGGACAGAGTGGGACATAATGAAGTGGTGATGGTCGGAGTGGGTCAGTGGGACAGTGTGTGTCCGCGTGCGTGTCAGAAAACGTACCTGCCCTCGTTGACCAGCTCGATGAAGGCCAAGCCTGCGTTCTTCTGGATAGAGTTCTGCCACTCCTGAAACACAAACACTGGGACATTAGAAACAACACAGAAATCGCATACTGGGACATTAGCTACAACACAGAAACCGCATACTGGGACATTAGGAACAACACAGAAACCACATACCGGGGATGTGCGCAACAACACAGACACCACATACTGGGACATGAGCAACAACACAGAAACCACATACTGGGACATGAGCAACAACACAGAAACCACATACTGGGACATGAGCAACAACACAGAAACCACATACTGGGACATGAGCAACAACACAGAAACCACAAACTGGGACATGAGCAACAACACAGAAACCACATACTGGGACATGAGCAACAACACAGAAACCACATACTGGGACATTAGCAACAACACAGAAACCACATACTGTTACTCTATGCACATGACGTTACACATAAGTCAGTGTGGATGGACAGAGGGGTAAATGAAGGAACAGTGAGAAAGAGAGAGAAATAAAGATTAATTTAGCCCCTTCCGCCCTCAGCACCAATTATGTCTGTATAATATTATGTTGAGTGAGCCTGAACAAGGAGCAGTCAGCTGGTATACATAGCAGCCCTATAGAACAGCTGCTGTTTCTGGCAGTCAGCTCGGTGGAGGAGAGGAATGAGAAGGGAGGGAAGTGAAGGCATTTATCATGATATAACTCACACATTTCCTCCCTTTGAGCAGTGTTATGGTCAAAGGTGTCAGTCTAAACAATTCAATAAACCGCAGCTGAAACGCCAAGGCGGCCCTGAGTGAGTTTAAATCGGCAATTTGGTCAGGAAAGGAAACTTGACGGTCGTCGTCTTTCATGTTCGGTTCAATCTTTCAACACCTTCTCAACGCAACCGTCAAAAGAATAATAAAACAACAAGGAGCTGGGCATGTGGGTCGGACATTTAGCTCTCGCTCTCTCCTTCCGCTTTCTTGGTGATACGGATAGAAAACATTCAAAGAGCTAATGCCCTGATAAAACCACCCACAACTTCAACACACCACATTGTCAGGACATGTCTGTATGGTGGGTCAGTAATGGTCTTTGTTTAATAATTCATGTCTAATCACTAGTTGTTTCTTGTGACAGTAAACAAACCCTGACCCCCAAAATCTTCCTTTACACACACAGTGATATACTGTATATCTAACACTATTTGACTGGTAGTGAAAACGGAGAACAGATACATTGTAACCAAAACAAACAAGGTCCAACTGTGTTAACAAGGGGAGGGAGGGCTACGGTGTGTGTGTGTGTGTGTGTGTGACAGGACAGTGGTCAGTGTATTTAACTGTGCTGTCATCATCTCTTCAACTGATAGAGGGAGCTGGAAGCTGGGTGTTGGTGTGTGTAGACGTCCTTGGTAAACATACAGAGGCCTGGGGGCTGAAGATTGATGACAGACAGAGCTAGAGGAGAGAGAGCTCATTTGCTTCGAATACCAAATCAGACGTGTGTGTGTGTGTGTGTGTGTGTGTGTGTGTGTGTGTGTGTGTGTGTGTGTACACACATTATGATTTTCAACAGCACCACAGATTTTCCACCTTGATAATATGACAAATGAAAAGACATCAGAACCAATCACACCCAGGCAGAACAGAAACCATTCTGTCCCAAAGCCTGTACATCCTCAACCAGCCTGTAACCAACTGTAGATTAGTGGGATAACAGACTCGGGTAATTTAACCAGAATGCAGCAGTGTTTTGTGTCCCGTCAGGCCATATTGGCGTTGACTACACAGTCATAATAAAGTGTGCACAGAGGGAATAGGCCAGTGTGTCTGTGAGGGGAGTAGAAACAGTGAGTTTGACAGTGAGCCCTGTTTTGGGCACCAAATGGGGAGGGCCAACCTCGACTTATCCAATAAGAGCCACTCATTTTCGTTTTCTGTTGAAAAACATTTTTAAACGTTTTCCGTTGCCTGCCCTAAAGAACATGACCCAGGCCAATGGGCCTCAAAGGCTGAATGACGATAGCCATGAGCCTCGGCAGGCCTGCCCTGCAAGCAGTGGGGGACACGCAATGCTACTCTATGTTATGCAGCGCTGCGCCACGCCGTCCTAACGGGCCTGAAATAAACACCACAGGAAGTGCAGACATAAACAGGTCTGGCTCTGCTCTCAGGAACAACAAGGAAGAAGGAGAAGGGAGACGTTGTCTCCTGAGAGCGGGGAGTTTCCTTACTGCTGCCCTCTGGATACTATTGAACTGTTCTAGTGACTGAAGGGATCTTGTTTGATATATTCCAAAACAGAGCTCATCATGGACACAGCATCTTTTGATGTAAGTTCTGCTGGTGTGAAAATGAAATCTATTTACAGTACAATGGCATGGAGCAGAAGTTTAAAGTATTTTAAAGATTAACCATCCCACTTCACATTACCACAGATCCCCACGAGGCATTCTGAACAGGCACGCCAAGGTCATATAAACAAGACTAATGTCCCCATTATGAGACAGAAAATGACATTATTGTTGAATTAAAAAAGGTTATGACCCTAATCAGAGGGGTCACACACACCTCATGGTGACAAACGGGAGGCTATCTATCAGACAGCTCTGTGATGGGGTATGGATTTCTTTGGCTGCCCTGGTCAGTGCGGTCAGGCTTTTATGGCTGTGATAAGGGCCATTCCATAACCCCATCCTTACGCTGATGAGAGGATACAAGCAGCCATTTGTGACCTCTCACCTCTGACCTGACACAATGTTCTACCCCTGGTCCTGTCTCATCGGTACGACCACCAGTCAATGTGATCCTGATGTTGGACCATAACCCAGCGTGTGTGTGTTTCCCCAATGTCAGGATCAAAAGCAAAGCTCCATTCAAACCAAATGCCATTCGCAATCAGAAGTCAATAAGCCAGTTTGTTTGGTTTATGTCTGATGACTCCATGACAATGAGTCTCCACACCCACACCTCCTCATTACCACTGATTATCCATAATGAAGGTTTAAACTCCACAACTAGTGACAAAACACAGACTTCCCCACAAACTCCTCTTTGAAACGTCAAGCCCGGGCACAACACCACACCAAACCCTGTTAACCCACCCCCCCCCAAAAACCAGCCTGGGTTCTCCTCACCAAAAATAAACAAGTCGCTTGTGTGTTTCAGTCCCATCAGTCATAATCACAAGTATTTGTTAGTTTGGTAAAGGGGCTGGGGAATATGACTCTACAGGAGACAAAGAGAGCATGAATCGTCGTAAGAGCTAAGTGTGTACTGTGTGCTTCCTTTCAGCTTTGGAACGAGAACAAAAATAAGTCCAGTGGAGTTGTGTCCTAAATGGAACACTATTCCCTATTTAGTGCACTACTTGATACTTTTTAACCGGGACCTACGGTGCACAATTTAGGGAACAGGCTGCTATTTGGGACGCGGAGTAGTCTCGTTGTCACAGCTACGCCTTAGAAAAATGTACAAACACAAACAAAACATTACTACTGTGTCTCTTTGGTCAGGAGGAAACTGAACTACGTGGCGACGTACAGTCAGGACGAGAACTGCTAGACATAACATGCCGTGCTCTCCTGTTAAGGGCTGACGGAGGAACAGAACTCATTCAATTGTCACATTTAAGAATGAAAAAGACAGAATAAGAAACCGTGTCAGTAAAGCCACAGAACCTTGCATTTATAGTAGATGATACTAGTAGATATGAAGTGACGTTGGTGGTTAAACCCTTTAAACCATGTGGAGACAAGACGGTGACACAGAAGCCGTTCAGAATAATGAAACATAAATGTTTGTGAAATGACAGAATATTCTCATTTGTATCCAAATGTCTCTGACTTGCAAACTTAAAAAACATTCCAAATTGATATGCTTTGTCTACGATGAGAGATCAAAGACATTGTGCAAACAAGATGCATTCATTTCAGAGTCAACAGATGAATGCTCATTCCACCTGTCACCAGTTGCTGAAGGATAAGGAAGTTGACTCGTTCATTTCCTAATCTGGTCGCCGTATCAAAAGGACTTGTGACAGCGAGCGTCGACAAAGTCTAATTGCGGATGGGACTTCCTCAACACTCAACAACCCCACATGCCAGTTCTCAGATGCCATCTGTGTTTAAGGAAAACATCTCTCAAAAAATGGCTTGCTTCCGTGTTTGTGTGATCACATTCACACCTAAAAAAATACTAATATTTATCTGGCAGAAAAGCCTGGATTAAATAACGATCTGGGTTGAGGAGTGATTAGTATTTAAGGTGATTGAGAATAGTGGAAATGACTAATAAGACACTCACATGGGTCATTTCTAGGATAAAAAATACAAGCAAACACTCGTTTGAAATCACCCCAAAATATTATCAATGCTAAACTATGTTCTCACCATCCAACAGTAAACCTGCACTAATCCAGTGTAATAGCTGATAATATGGTTCATTGTCAGAGCTCCAGTGATCCGACCCTTCCAGAGTTAACCTGTTTAACAGATGGACACCTCTCCTCAAGTCAAATGGGCAGATCAGCAGACATCGACTTTCTTCCCTGGAGCACTTGGCTTCTCCCGACCCCTGACCTTTAACCTCTAGGCTGAAAATAGAGGGCGGCAGGACTTGGAGTTTAACCCCCCGCGTGCCCGGAGCACGGCATCACTACGGCTACAAGAGCAATACTCTCTGACCTGAGAGCTAGAGGACTACGACTCTTAATGACCCGAAGGTGAAAACAACCTGGAGATGTCTGTCCGTGGTTGACTTTCTCACTTAGTCTTCTGTTTGTGATCAAGGCAGACATTGAAAAGTTATTTTCAGATGGTGTAATCTGCCTTGGATTACAAAGTGGGTTATAAAACCAGGTGGTACATACATAACAAGGTAGGGTGGTTTTGTATTGATTTATTCTATGCTTGTATGGTGTTGTATGGGGCTGTTTTGTACTGTAGGGATTACTGTTGTTTTGTCCATATTGTGTGTATTCCATTGGGGGCCACATTGGAAACAAGTTCATTTTGCTTTAACGTATTATCCCCTGGGTTGTACCCAGTACATATTTTTTTCCCAATAACATTTCAATCAATCAATCAATCAATCAATCAATCAATCAATGACTAGAATAAACAAGTATTCACAGATGTCCACTGGTTGCATTTCTACCCCTTTCTGCCGACTTTTTAATGGATCAAGAGGGTAGCCATGTAGTATGAGCTGTTTAGGGACCAGGGGACGTGGGGGAAGGTGAAAGACGGAGGAGGAATGCTCTGAAACTCCGGGGCCGAATGCTTTCCCCATCACTCTTCACAGCCGGAGCAAACACCCTGCTGCGTACTCAAACACACACACAAGGTTCAAGATCAGTGCAATCAAAGTGTTATTTTTCCTCCCTCTCTCCTCCCCCTCACCAGCCCCTTAAACCCCAACCGTGTGCCACAGGGCGCAGCCCAGGGTCTGTAGCCTATCGACACACCAGTGTCCCCCTCCAGTCTCGTTAGAGAGGGGTAATATCAGGCTTAGACAGTCTTTGAAAGGTACTCTCCTGTCTGGGAGGAGAGGGGTAATATCAGGCTTAGACAGTCTTTGAAAGGTACTCTCCTGTCTGGTCAGAGAGGGGTAATATCAGGCTTAGACAGTCTTTGAAAGGTACTCTCCTGGCTGGGAGGAGAGGGGTAATATCAGGCTTAGACAGTCTTTGAAAGGTACTCTCCTGTCTGGGAGGAGAGGGGTAATATCAGGCTTAGACAGTCTTTGAAAGGTACTCTCCTGGCTCAGAGGAGAGGGGTAATATCAGGCTTAGACAGTCTTTGAAAGGTACTCTCCTGTCTGGGAGGAGAGGGGTAATATCAGGCTTAGACAGTCTTTGAAAGGTACTCTCCTGGCTGGGAGGAGAGGGGTAATATCAGGCTTAGACAGTCTTTGAAAGGTACTCTCCTGGCTGGGAGGAGAGGGGTAATATCAGGCTTAGACAGTCTTTGAAAGGTACTCTCCTGGCTGGGAGGCGAGGGGTAATATCAGGCTTAGACAGTCTTTGAAAGGTACTCTCCTGTCTGGGAGGAGAGGGGTAATATCAGGCTTAGACAGTCTTTGAAAGGTACTCTCCTGGCTGGGAGGAGAGGGGTAATATCAGGCTTAGACAGTCTTTGAAAGGTACTCTCCTGGCTGGGAGGAGAGGGGTAATATCAGGCTTAGACAGTGTTTGAAAGGTACTCTCCTGGCTCGGAGGCGAGGGGTAATATCAGGCTTAGACAGTCTTTGAAAGGTACTCTCCTGGCTCGGAGGCGAGGGGTAATATCAGGATTAGACAGTCTTTGAAAGGTACTCTCCTGGCTGGGAGGAGAGGGGTAATATCAGGCTTAGACAGTCTTTGAAAGGTACTCTCCTGGCTGGGAGGAGAGGGGTAATATCAGGCTTAGACAGTCTTTGAAAGGTACTCTCCTGGCTCAGAGGAGAGGGGTAATATCAGGCTTAGACAGTCTTTGAAAGGTACTCTCCTGGCTGGGAGGAGAGGGGTAATATCAGGCTTAGACAGTCTTTGAAAGGTACTCTCCTGTCTGGTCAGATAGGGGTAATATCAGGCTTAGACAGTCTTTGAAAGGTACTCTCCTGTCTGGGAGGAGAGGGGTAATATCAGGCTTAGACAGTCTTTGAAAGGTACTCTCCTGGCTGGGAGGAGAGGGGTAATATCAGGCTTAGACAGTCTTTGAAAGGTACTCTCCTGGCTCAGAGGAGAGGGGTAATATCAGGCTTAGACAGTCTTTGAAAGGTACTCTCCTGTCTGGTCAGAGAGGGGTAATATCAGGCTTAGACAGTCTTTGAAAGGTACTCTCCTGTCTGGGAGGAGAGGGGTAATATCAGGCTTAGACAGTCTTTGAAAGGTACTCTCCTGGCTGGGAGGAGAGGGGTAATATCAGGCTTAGACAGTCTTTGAAAGGTACTCTCCTGTCTGGTCAGAGAGGGGTAATATCAGGCTTAGACAGTCTTTGAAAGGTACTCTCCTGTCTGGGAGGAGAGGGGTAATATCAGGCTTAGACAGTGTTTGAAAGGTACTCTCCTGGCTCGGAGGCGAGGGGTAATATCAGGCTTAGACAGTCTTTGAAAGGTACTCTCCTGGCTCGGAGGCGAGGGGTAATATCAGGATTAGACAGTCTTTGAAAGGTACTCTCCTGGCTGGGAGGAGAGGGGTAATATCAGGCTTAGACAGTCTTTGAAAGGTACTCTGCTGGCTCAGAGGAGAGGGGTAATATCAGGCTTAGACAGTCTTTGAAAGGTACTCTCCTGGCTGGGAGGAGAGGGGTAATATCAGGCTTAGACAGTCTTTGAAAGGTACTCTCCTGGCTGGGAGGAGAGGGGTAATATCAGGCTTAGACAGTCTTTGAAAGGTACTCTCCTGGCTGGGAGGAGAGGGGTAATATCAGGCTTAGACAGTCTTTGAAAGGTACTCTCCTGGCTCAGAGGAGAGGGGTAATATCAGGCTTAGACAGTCTTTGAAAGGTACTCTCCTGGCTGGGAGGAGAGGGGTAATATCAGGCTTAGACAGTCTTTGAAAGGTACTCTCCTGGCTGGGAGGAGAGGGGTAATATCAGGCTTAGACAGTCTTTGAAAGGTACTCTGCTGGCTCAGAGGAGAGGGGTAATATCAGGCTTAGACAGTCTTTGAAAGGTACTCTCCTGGCTGGGAGGAGAGGGGTAATATCAGGCTTAGACAGTCTTTGAAAGGTACTCTCCTGGCTGGGAGGAGAGGGGTAATATCAGGCTTAGACAGTCTTTGAAAGGTACTCTCCTGGCTGGGAGGAGAGGGGTAATATCAGGCTTAGACAGTGTTTGAAAGGTACTCTCCTGGCTCGGAGGCGAGGGGTAATATCAGGCTTAGACAGTCTTTGAAAGGTACTCTCCTGGCTGGGAGGAGAGGGGTAATATCAGGATTAGACAGTCTTTGAAAGGTACTCTCCTGGCTGGGAGGAGAGGGTAATATCAGGCTTAGACAGTCTTTGAAAGGTACTCTGCTGGCTCAGAGGAGAGGGGTAATATCAGGCTTAGACAGTCTTTGAAAGGTACTCTCCTGTCTGGGAGGAGAGGGGTAATATCAGGCTTAGACAGTCTTTGAAAGGTACTCTCCTGGCTGGGAGGAGAGGGGTAATATCAGGCTTAGACAGTCTTTGAAAGGTACTCTCCTGTCTGGGAGGAGAGGGGTAATATCAGGCTTAGACAGTCTTTGAAAGGTACTCTCCTGTCTGGGAGGAGAGGGGTAATATCAGGCTTAGACAGTCTTTGAAAGGTACTCTCCTGGCTGGGAGGAGAGGGGTAATATCAGGCTTAGACAGTCTTTGAAAGGTACTCTCCTGGCTGGGAGGAGAGGGGTAATATCAGGCTTAGACAGTCTTTGAAAGGTACTCTCCTGGCTCAGAGGAGAGGGGTAATATCAGGCTTAGACAGTCTTTGAAAGGTACTCTCCTGTCTGGGAGGAGAGGGGTAATATCAGGCTTAGACAGTCTTTGAAAGGTACTCTCCTGTCTGGGAGGAGAGGGGTAATATCAGGCTTAGACAGTCTTTGAAAGGTACTCTCCTGTCTGGGAGGAGAGGGGTAATATCAGGCTTAGACAGTCTTTGAAAGGTACTCTCCTGGCTGGGAGGAGAGGGGTAATATCAGGCTTAGACAGTCTTTGAAAGGTACTCTCCTGGCTGGGAGGAGAGGGGTAATATCAGGCTTAGACAGTCTTTGAAAGGTACTCTCCTGGCTGGGAGGAGAGGGGTAATATCAGGCTTAGACAGTCTTTGAAAGGTACTCTCCTGGCTGGGAGGAGAGGGGTAATATCAGGCTTAGACAGTCTTTGAAAGGTACTCTCCTGGCTGGGAGGAGAGGGGTAATATCAGGCTTAGACAGTCTTTGAAAGGTACTCTCCTGGCTCAGAGGAGAGGGGTAATATCAGGCTTAGACAGTCTTTGAAAGGTACTCTCCTGGCTGGGAGGAGAGGGGTAATATCAGGCTTAGACAGTCTTTGAAAGGTACTCTCCTGTCT
Source organism: Oncorhynchus mykiss (assembly GCF_057628025.1). Taxonomy (NCBI): domain Eukaryota; kingdom Metazoa; phylum Chordata; class Actinopteri; order Salmoniformes; family Salmonidae; genus Oncorhynchus; species Oncorhynchus mykiss. The sequence continues at coordinate 20,400,476 of NC_143040.1, forward strand.
GGGAGGAGAGGGGTAATATCAGGCTTAGACAGTCTTTGAAAGGTACTCTCCTGGCTCAGAGGAGAGGGGTAATATCAGGCTTAGACAGTCTTTAAAAGGTACTCTCCTGGCTGGGAGGAGAGGGGTAATATCAGGCTTAGACAGTCTTTGAAAGGTACTCTCCTGGCTGGGAGGAGAGGGGTAATATCAGGCTTAGACAGTCTTTGAAAGGTACTCTCCTGGCTCAGAGGAGAGGGGTAATATCAGGCTTAGACAGTCTTTGAAAGGTACTCTCCTGTCTGGGAGGAGAGAGGTAATATCAGGCTTAGACAGTCTTTGAAAGGTACTCTCCTGGCTGGGAGTAGAGGGGTAATATCAGGCTTAGACAGTCTTTGAAAGGTACTCTCCTGGCTCAGAGGAGAGGGGTAATATCAGGCTTAGACAGTCTTTGAAAGGTACTCTCCTGGCTGGGAGGAGAGGGGTAATATCAGGCTTAGACAGTCTTTGAAAGGTACTCTCCTGGCTGGGAGGAGAGGGGTAATATCAGGCTTAGACAGTCTTTGAAAGGTACTCTCCTGTCTGGTCAGATAGGGGTAATATCAGGCTTAGACAGTCTTTGAAAGGTACTCTCCTGTCTGGGAGGAGAGGGGTAATATCAGGCTTAGACAGTCTTTGAAAGGTACTCTCCTGGCTGGGAGGAGAGGGGTAATATCAGGCTTAGACAGTCTTTGAAAGGTACTCTCCTGGCTGGGAGGAGAGGGGTAATATCAGGCTTAGACAGTCTTTGAAAGGTACTCTCCTGGCTCAGAGGAGAGGGGTAATATCAGGCTTAGACAGTCTTTGAAAGGTACTCTCCTGTCTGGGAGGAGAGAGGTAATATCAGGCTTAGACAGTCTTTGAAAGGTACTCTCCTGGCTGGGAGGAGAGGGGTAATATCAGGCTTAGACAGTCTTTGAAAGGTACTCTCCTGGCTCAGAGGAGAGGGGTAATATCAGGCTTAGACAGTCTTTGAAAGGTACTCTCCTGGCTGGGAGGAGAGGGGTAATATCAGGCTTAGACAGTCTTTGAAAGGTACTCTCCTGGCTGGGAGGAGAGGGGTAATATCAGGCTTAGACAGTCTTTGAAAGGTACTCTCCTGTCTGGTCAGATAGGGGTAATATCAGGCTTAGACAGTCTTTGAAAGGTACTCTCCTGTCTGGGAGGAGAGGGGTAATATCAGGCTTAGACAGTCTTTGAAAGGTACTCTCCTGGCTGGGAGGAGAGGGGTAATATCAGGCTTAGACAGTCTTTGAAAGGTACTCTCCTGGCTGGGAGGAGAGGGGTAATATCAGGCTTAGACAGTCTTTGAAAGGTACTCTCCTGGCTCAGAGGAGAGGGGTAATATCAGGCTTAGACAGTCTTTGAAAGGTACTCTCCTGGCTGGGAGGAGAGGGGTAATATCAGGCTTAGACAGTCTTTGAAAGGTACTCTCCTGGCTGGGAGGAGAGGGGTAATATCAGGCTTAGACAGTCTTTGAAAGGTACTCTCCTGTCTGGGAGGAGAGGGGTAATATCAGGCTTAGACAGTCTTTGAAAGGTACTCTCCTGGCTCAGAGGAGAGGGGTAATATCAGGCTTAGACAGTCTTTGAAAGGTACTCTCCTGGCTGGGAGGAGAGGGGTAATATCAGGCTTAGACAGTCTTTGAAAGGTACTCTCCTGTCTGGGAGGAGAGGGGTAATATCAGGCTTAGACAGTCTTTGAAAGGTACTCTCCTGGCTGGGAGGAGAGGGGTAATATCAGGCTTAGACAGTCTTTGAAAGGTACTCTCCTGGCTGGGAGGAGAGGGGTAATATCAGGCTTAGACAGTCTTTGAAAGGTACTCTCCTGGCTGGGAGGAGAGGGGTAATATCAGGCTTAGACAGTCTTTGAAAGGTACTCTCCTGGCTGGGAGGAGAGGGGTAATATCAGGCTTAGACAGTCTTTGAAAGGTACTCTCCTGGCTGGGAGGAGAGGGGTAATATCAGGCTTAGACAGTCTTTGAAAGGTACTCTCCTGTCTGGGAGGAGAGGGGTAATATCAGGCTTAGACAGTCTTTGAAAGGTACTCTCCTGTCTGGTCAGATAGGGGTAATATCAGGCTTAGACAGTCTTTGAAAGGTACTCTCCTGTCTGGGAGGAGAGGGGTAATATCAGGCTTAGACAGTCTTTGAAAGGTACTCTCCTGGCTGGGAGGAGAGGGGTAATATCAGGCTTAGACAGTCTTTGAAAGGTACTCTCCTGGCTGGGAGGAGAGGGGTAATATCAGGCTTAGACAGTCTTTGAAAGGTACTCTCCTGGCTGGGAGGAGAGGGGTAATATCAGGCTTAGACAGTCTTTGAAAGGTACTCTCCTGGCTCAGAGGAGAGGGGTAATATCAGGCTTAGACAGTCTTTGAAAGGTACTCTCCTGGCTCAGAGGAGAGGGGTAATATCAGGCTTAGACAGTCTTTGAAAGGTACTCTCCTGGCTGGGAGGAGAGGGGTAATATCAGGCTTAGACAGTCTTTGAAAGGTACTCTCCTGGCTCAGAGGAGAGGGGTAATATCAGGCTTAGACAGTCTTTGAAAGGTACTCTCCTGGCTGGGAGGAGAGGGGTAATATCAGGCTTAGACAGTCTTTGAAAGGTACTCTCCTGTCTGGGAGGAGAGGGGTAATATCAGGCTTAGACAGTCTTTGAAAGGTACTCTCCTGTCTGGGAGGAGAGGGGTAATATCAGGCTTAGACAGTCTTTGAAAGGTACTCTCCTGGCTCAGAGGAGAGGGGTAATATCAGGCTTAGACAGTCTTTGAAAGGTACTCTCCTGTCTGGGAGGAGAGGGGTAATATCAGGCTTAGACAGTCTTTGAAAGGTACTCTCCTGGCTGGGAGGAGAGGGGTAATATCAGGCTTAGACAGTCTTTGAAAGGTACTCTCCTGGCTCAGAGGAGAGGGGTAATATCAGGCTTAGACAGTCTTTGAAAGGTACTCTCCTGTCTGGGAGGAGAGGGGTAATATCAGGATTAGACAGTCTTTGAAAGGTACTCTCCTGGCTGGGAGGAGAGGGGTAATATCAGGCTTAGACAGTCTTTGAAAGGTACTCTCCTGTCTGGGAGGAGAGGGGTAATATCAGGCTTAGACAGTCTTTGAAAGGTACTCTCCTGTCTGGGAGGAGAGGGGTAATATCAGGCTTAGACAGTCTTTGAAAGGTACTCTCCTGGCTGGGAGGAGAGGGGTAATATCAGGCTTAGACAGTCTTTGAAAGGTACTCTCCTGGCTCAGAGGAGAGGGGTAATATCAGGCTTAGACAGTCTTTGAAAGGTACTCTCCTGGCTGGGAGGAGAGGGGTAATATCAGGCTTAGACAGTCTTTGAAAGGTACTCTCCTGTCTGGTCAGAGAGGGGTAATATCAGGCTTAGACAGTCTTTGAAAGGTACTCTCCTGTCTGGTCAGAGAGGGGTAATATCAGGCTTAGACAGTCTTTGAAAGGTACTCTCCTGGCTGGGAGGAGAGGGGTAATATCAGGCTTAGACAGTCTTTGAAAGGTACTCTCCTGGCTGGGAGGAGAGGGGTAATATCAGGCTTAGACAGTCTTTGAAAGGTACTCTCCTGGCTGGGAGGAGAGGGGTAATATCAGGCTTAGACAGTCTTTGAAAGGTACTCTCCTGGCTCAGAGGAGAGGGGTAATATCAGGCTTAGACAGTCTTTGAAAGGTACTCTCCTGGCTCAGAGGAGAGGGGTAATATCAGGCTTAGACAGTCTTTGAAAGGTACTCTCCTGTCTGGGAGGAGAGGGGTAATATCAGGCTTAGACAGTCTTTGAAAGGTACTCTCCTGGCTGGGAGGAGAGGGGTAATATCAGGCTTAGACAGTCTTTGAAAGGTACTCTCCTGTCTGGTCAGAGAGGGGTAATATCAGGCTTAGACAGTCTTTGAAAGGTACTCTCCTGGCTGGGAGGAGAGGGGTAATATCAGGCTTAGACAGTCTTTGAAAGGTACTCTCCTGTCTGGGAGGAGAGGGGTAATATCAGGCTTAGACAGTCTTTGAAAGGTACTCTCCTGTCTGGGAGGAGAGGGGTAATATCAGGCTTAGACAGTCTTTGAAAGGTACTCTCCTGGCTCAGAGGAGAGGGGTAATATCAGGCTTAGACAGTCTTTGAAAGGTACTCTCCTGGCTGGGAGGAGAGGGGTAATATCAGGCTTAGACAGTCTTTGAAAGGTACTCTCCTGTCTGGTCAGAGAGGGGTAATATCAGGCTTAGACAGTCTTTGGAAGGTACTCTCCTGGCTGGGAGGAGAGGGGTAATATCAGGCTTAGACAGTCTTTGAAAGGTACTCTCCTGTCTGGTCAGAGAGGGGTAATATCAGGCTTAGACAGTCTTTGGAAGGTACTCTCCTGGCTGGGAGGAGAGGGGTAATATCAGGCTTAGACAGTCTTTGAAAGGTACTCTCCTGGCTGGGAGGAGAGGGGTAATATCAGGCTTAGACAGTCTTTGAAAGGTACTCTCCTGTCTGGGAGGAGAGGGGTAATATCAGGATTAGACAGTCTTTGAAAGGTACTCTCCTGGCTGGGAGGAGAGGGGTAATATCAGGCTTAGACAGTCTTTGAAAGGTACTCTCCTGGCTGGGAGGAGAGGGGTAATATCAGGCTTAGACAGTCTTTGAAAGGTACTCTCCTGGCTGGGAGGAGAGGGGTAATATCAGGCTTAGACAGTCTTTGAAAGGTACTCTCCTGGCTCAGAGGAGAGGGGTAATATCAGGCTTAGACAGTCTTTGAAAGGTACTCTCCTGGCTCAGAGGAGAGGGGTAATATCAGGCTTAGACAGTCTTTGAAAGGTACTCTCCTGTCTGGGAGGAGAGGGGTAATATCAGGCTTAGACAGTCTTTGAAAGGTACTCTCCTGGCTGGGAGGAGAGGGGTAATATCAGGCTTAGACAGTCTTTGAAAGGTACTCTCCTGGCTCAGAGGAGAGGGGTAATATCAGGCTTAGACAGTCTTTGAAAGGTACTCTCCTGGCTGGGAGGAGAGGGGTAATATCAGGCTTAGACAGTCTTTGAAAGGTACTCTCCTGTCTGGGAGGAGAGGGGTAATATCAGGCTTAGACAGTCTTTGAAAGGTACTCTCCTGTCTGGGAGGAGAGGGGTAATATCAGGCTTAGACAGTCTTTGAAAGGTACTCTCCTGGCTCAGAGGAGAGGGGTAATATCAGGCTTAGACAGTCTTTGAAAGGTACTCTCCTGGCTGGGAGGAGAGGGGTAATATCAGGCTTAGACAGTCTTTGAAAGGTACTCTCCTGTCTGGTCAGAGAGGGGTAATATCAGGCTTAGACAGTCTTTGGAAGGTACTCTCCTGGCTGGGAGGAGAGGGGTAATATCAGGCTTAGACAGTCTTTGAAAGGTACTCTCCTGGCTCAGAGGAGAGGGGTAATATCAGGCTTAGACAGTCTTTGAAAGGTACTCTCCTGGCTGGGAGGAGAGGGGTAATATCAGGCTTAGACAGTCTTTGAAAGGTACTCTCCTGTCTGGGAGGAGAGGGGTAATATCAGGCTTAGACAGTCTTTGAAAGGTACTCTCCTGGCTGGGAGGAGAGGGATAATATCAGGCTTAGACAGTCTTTGAAAGGTACTCTCCTGGCTCGGAGGAGAGGGGTAATATCAGGCTTAGACAGTCTTTGAAAGGTACTCTCCTGGCTGGGAGGAGAGGGGTAATATCAGGCTTAGACAGTCTTTGAAAGGTACTCTCCTGGCTGGGAGGAGAGGGGTAATATCAGGCTTAGACAGTCTTTGAAAGGTACTCTCCTGGCTGGGAGGAGAGGGGTAATATCAGGCTTAGACAGTCTTTGGAAGGTACTCTCCTGGCTGGGAGGAGAGGGGTAATATCAGGCTTAGACAGTCTTTGAAAGGTACTCTCCTGGCTGGGAGAAGAGGGGTAATATCAGGCTTAGACAGTCTTTGAAAGGTACTCTCCTGGCTCAGAGGAGAGGGGTAATATCAGGATTAGACAGTCTTTGAAAGGTACTCTCCTGGCTGGGAGGAGAGGGGTAATATCAGGCTTAGACAGTCTTTGAAAGGTACTCTCCTGTCTGGGAGGAGAGGGGTAATATCAGGCTTAGACAGTCTTTGAAAGGTACTCTCCTGTCTGGGAGGAGAGGGGTAATATCAGGCTTAGACAGTCTGAAAGGTACTCTCCTGGCTGGGAGGAGAGGGGTAATATCAGGCTTAGACAGTCTTTGAAAGGTACTCTCCTGGCTGGGAGGAGAGGGGTAATATCAGGCTTAGACAGTCTTTGAAAGGTACTCTCCTGGCTGGGAGGAGAGGGGTAATATCAGGCTTAGACAGTCTTTGAAAGGTACTCTCCTGGCTGGGAGGAGAGGGGTAATATCAGGCTTAGACAGTCTTTGAAAGGTACTCTCCTGTCTGGGAGGAGAGGGGTAATATCAGGCTTAGACAGTCTGAAAGGTACTCTCCTGGCTGGGAGGAGAGGGGTAATATCAGGCTTAGACAGTCTTTGAAAGGTACTCTCCTGGCTGGGAGGAGAGGGGTAATATCAGGCTTAGACAGTCTTTGAAAGGTACTCTCCTGGCTGGGAGGAGTAAAAACAGTAACACCAACCGGCACTTCATTCTTGTGGCACCCTGCTGATGTGAGCTATGCAGCTAGAGGGGGACCCTTCCTGACAGGAAGAGGGGCCTAGTGGCCAGGGGGACCTCCTAAAATTGAGTGGATTTTAATTTGGCACCAGGCTGTTTTACTGTGAGTCTGCTCAGGCTCGGGGGGGGGGGGTGCAAAACGGCGAGCGTAAATTGGGATTATTTATTATTTATACGTGAACATAATCCTGTTTCAAATAAAGGATTTTTTTACCTGACATGCAGAGTGGAGACTGACAGGCACTATTAATAGTGTTATCTTACCTTCCAGGTTCCAAACTCATAAGGGTTCGGAATGTACTTGCCTCGTTCTCATATCAGTGTCTGTGCTTGTCAGCTTGTGTGATTTCACATGGTGAAATGTAGAAACAAAATTCTACTGCCTTACACAGCATTTATATTTGAGTCATTTAGCAGACACTTATCCAGAGGAATTTACAAGAGCAATTAGCATTAAGAGCCTTGGTCATGGGCACATCAGCACATCTTTCACCTGGTCGGCTCTGGGATTTAAACCAACAACCTTTCGGTTACTGGCCCAACGCTATTAACCCTCTCGGCTACCTGCCGCTCTAGCAGTGACCTCTACGCCGACACAGTCTTGCACAAAAGCCTAAACATAACTTAATTTGTACATGAGTACAGTCGTACATATGCAATCATGTTACCAATAATTGTACACTCCTGCCCACCCTCCTCCCCCACCACCTTCTCTCAATGTACAGGATGGTAGTTGACTCCTCCCTCCACACCTCTCTATGTACAGGATGGTAGTTGACTCCTCCCTCCACACCTCTCTATGTACAGGATGGTAGTTGACTCCTCCCTCCACACCTCTCTATGTACAGGATGGTAGTTGACTCCCCCACCTCTCTATGTACAGGATGGTAGTTGACTCCTCCCTCCACACCTCTCTATGTACAGGATGGTAGTTGACTCCTCCCTCCACACCTCTCTATGTACAGGATGGTAGTTGACTCCTCCCTCCACACCTCTCTATGTACAGGATGGTAGTTGACTCCCCCACCTCTCTATGTACAGGATGGTAGTTGACTCCTCCCTCCACACCTCTCTATGTACAGGATGGTAGTTGACTCCTCCCTCCACACCTCTCTATGTACAGGATGGTAGTTGACTCCTCCCTCCACACCTCTCTATGTACAGGATGGTAGTTGACTCCTCCCTCCACACCTCTCTATGTACAGGATGGTAGTTGACTCCTCCCTCCACACCTCTATGTACAGGATGGTAGTTGACTCCTCCCTCCACACCTCTCTATGTACAGGATGGTAGTTGACTCCTCCCTCCACACCTCTCTATGTACAGGATGGTAGTTGACTCCTCCCTCCACACCTCTCTATGTACAGGATGGTAGTTGACTCCTCCCTCCACACCTCTCTATGTACAGGATGGTAGTTGACTCCTCCCTCCACACCTCTCTATGTACAGGATGGTAGTTGACTCCTCCCTCCACACCTCTCTATGTACAGGATGGTAGTTGACTCCTCCCTCCACACCTCTCTATGTACAGGATGGTAGTTGACTCCCCCACCTCTCTATGTACAGGATGGTAGTTGACTCCTCCCTCCACACCTCTCTATGTACAGGATGGTAGTTGACTCCTCCCTCCACACCTCTCTATGTACAGGATGGTAGTTGACTCCCCCACCTCTCTATGTACAGGATGGTAGTTGACTCCTCCCTCCACACCTCTCTATGTACAGGATGGTAGTTGACTCCTCCCTCCACACCTCTCTATGTACAGGAGGGATGTAGTGATAAGTGCTGTAAGGTTGGATGTCCTGACAGACTGCTCAGACAATAACCAGTGACCTACAGGACACAGACAGCGCTGCTGGCTGATTTATCTGACAGATGCCTCTCTGATAGTGGACTGTCCTGTATCCAATGAGATGATTTATCAGAGTGGAGAATGGAGGAGAGAGGAGACTAGCTTAGCACATGTATGCTCACAGACACACACGCAGACACACACGCAGACACACACGCAGACACACACGCAGACACACACGCAGACAGACCTTTAACTGAGTCAGCATTATCTACTTATCAGTGTTGTGGATGGAAAACTTTTTAAGTGATGCACCTTTGAAGGCTGTAGATCCGACATGGTGACAGAGAGAAGCTAGGCCACTGTTCGTTGTCATGGAGAGAGCCTGTCACGGCGAATTAAGGCCGTTGTCGGTGAGGAGAGAGGCCTTGCGGAGAGAGCGCTGTGCTCGGACTGACGGAGTCTCAGAGATGATAGTCACGTAATACCCAACAAGTCTCAGCTTTGAAGGATCCATCGCAAGCAATCACCTGAGAGGAACAGGATGTCTTGATACTCCGCTTGGGGAGCTGGATCAGAGCCATCCATCTTCCATCCCTCCTTTTAGTCCAAAGGATTCGACTTAACAATGAACGTGGATGCAGTTCCTCATCAACCCAAAGTTAGATTGTCATCCCAATGAAAATAACATTTCTGTCCGACTTACTAAAAAGCCCAGGGATGCCAGAAAACCAAGGAGTTAATTGAAACATTTAACAGCCAAATGAAATGCCTTCTTTAATCAACAACCTTGTAAACAACAACTGGACCTACGGTACAGGATACTACATCTACACGACTACACGTCATCCTAGAGAGAGAAATGCTGGATCTATCACTAGGTAGAGTTCAAGCCATGTGTATGAAACCACACCACCACGCCATTATTCCATCACTTTGTATATGCTGATCAATACAACCACAAGAGACCAAGCAATGAAGCAACAACGTCTCTGACATGAATGTCTCTGATCTCAGATCCAAATGGATCTTTAATTGGGTAGAGGAGTAGCGTTCTTAACAGACGGGGTCCTATCAAACAGTGGTTTAGTACCCCCTCCTCAATGCCAGGCTGAAGTGGCCCTGTGTTGTATGTCTCATACGAGGCGTGATTAAAAACTCCTCTGTGGCCCCTAGCCTCTCGACCTCTGACCCCGGTCCCACTCCATCTCAACCTCTCAGGAAATTAATAAAACATTTCAGACATGATAGCTATCGCATCGTGCCATCATGGATGAGAAGGATGAAGTGAGAGGAGGAGGGTGGGGAAGAGAGAAGAGAGACAAATCGATCAAAATCATCTCAATCTCCTCCCATCGCAGACCAATGCTTGGGGCTCGCAGACCAACGCTAGGGTCTACATTCTCAAGATGGCCGCCGATTGAAGCACTTCCTGTGGGGTTCAAGAGCATTTCCTGTGCCAGAGGGCCCTTCAGCTGGGCTACATAACATCATCAATCACTCCCTGCCTTTCTTTCCTTGTTTCTCTCACTTTCCCAGTCAGAGAGAGAGAGGGGAAACAGAGGTGCACGCAAATCACGGGAAAAATGTAATTATCGCCACAACACAAGTCTGGCTGGAAGATGGAATTTAACCCAGGGAAGAAAAACAGATCTTGTTCTTTCTCTGAGCCCCGGTCCCTCTCTCTCTCTCTGAGCCCCGGTCCCTTTCTCTCTCTCTCTCTCTCTCTCTCTCTCTGAGCCCCGTCCCTCTCTCTCTCTGAGCCCCGGTCCCTCTCTCTCTCTGAGCCCCGGTCCCTCTCTCTCTCTGAGCCCCGGTCCCTCTCTCTCCTCATCAAGGTAGATCATATCACCATACTCCCCAACACCCCCCTCCCGTCTACACAACAACACAATTACATTTGCTTCAGCTGTGAGAGAATTTGGTTGGATGATTTACTGAAGCAATCAACGCCATCTTGGACCGTTCCCTTTTCCCATAGAGAGAGAAAGTCATAATGCTTCAGAGAGAAAGAGAGAGAGAGACCAGTGGGACTGGGGGCCAGGGGCCCTCTTTCTCTCGGTCGGCAATCACCAGATTCTGCCTTTGATTATATTAGCATTAAACAACACCCTGACAGATATGACAAATAGGGGCATTAGAGCATGTCATTTATTCTCCACTCCCTCCCTCTCTCCAGGACCGCTAGGGTTCACTTCCCCTCCCTGACGTCCCCGCGCCCGGCTAGCCCACATCCACACTGCCCCGGTGACACCAGAACGGATGTGTAATCTCTCTAGATTACCTCTCTTTTGGAGAACAAGTGAAGTGAATAATGGGAAGTAAATGGGATGGAGGGGAGGAAAAGGGGAGGATGAGGAAAAGGGGAGGAGGAGGAAAAAGGCGGTGTTTCTTTTTAAAATAAAACAGATTAAAAAAGCGCAGTGCGGTCTGAGAGAGAGGTGCCATTAATCAATTGTGTTTTCTGTTTTTTTGTGGTGTTTTAAATAGGAAACCCCTCTTCTGCTAACAAACCAGGCCCAGCAGGGAAACAGTTAATATCCTGCATCTTTGGTGGTGTGTGTGTGTCTCTGCACTGTGGGGGTGTGTGTGTGTCTCTGCACTGTGGGGGTGTGTGTGTGTCTCTGCACTGTGGGGGTGTGAGTGCATTTGGTTGGGTACTTGTCTGTATAGGAGCAGCATATGTGTTCTTACAAGCCTATAAGGAAATAGTATGTTTGTGATTATGTACGAGGTGTGTCTCTCATCCATGTGTAACACACTGTGTGTGGGTGTTTGTATGTGTGTGTAACACACTGTGTGTGGGGGTGTTTGTATGTGTGTGTAACACACTGTGTGTGGGGGTGTTTGTATGTGTGTGGATGGGTGTTTGTGTATTTCTGTGTACTTGTGTGTATGTGTTTACAGATGTGTGTGTGTGAGCATGCGTGTGTGGGCTTACCTGTGTGTGTGTGTGTGTGTGTGTGTGTGTGTGTGTGTGTGTGTGTGCGTGCGTGCGTGCGTGTGCCTGCCTGAGTGTGTGTGTGGTGTATTAATACATGTAAATGTCCAGTCAGGACCAGCAGACCATGGCCTCTCCCTGATCCCTGCTCCCCACTATTAGCTGTGTGATCTATCTCCAGTTTATTGACACCCAGCCCATTGATTCTACTGCTGCACCACACCTGCTATGATTCCTTCATCTGTATTCATGAATCCTCCATCAGCGCCGCACTAAATACACTTGGACACAGAACACAACCAAACAGAAGGGGAGGCAGCTAACCGGAATCAATGCAAAGCAGCATTTCCCCTCCTCATCAGGTTGGCCCCAGCCACAGAGGAACGCTGAGGGCCACCAGGGCCGACGCTAAGGGTCAAAGGTGGACGGACAGGTCGGGAACCCTTGACCTTAAGGCCAATATCAGCGGTCATTAAAGATGCCTTCTCTCTCGTTTGGAGAAAGGGAGCGAGAGATTTGGGTGACTGTGGAATGGCCTGAGGGGAGGTGAGGAGGAGAGATAGGAAGACATGGTTCCTCCATTTCTCCATCCTGGAGTTACTGCACTCAAGGTGAGGACGATAGGGACGATAACTCAGATGGGGTGAAGAGGAGGGAGAGAGAGGGAGGGAAGGAAAGAGGTGGAGGTAAAGAGACAAAGATGGAAGACTTGCCTGAGAACAGAGCAGCATGACCAGCTCTACCACCGAACTGCTGGACTTCATACACATCAGACCTGGAGAAAGAGAGAGGAGGGGAGAGAGACAGGGAGAGAGAGGACGTGGAGAGAGAGAGGACGTGGAGAGAGAGAGGACGTGGAGAGAGAGGACGTGGAGAGAGAGGGAGAGAGAGAGGACGTGGAGAGAGATGGAGAGAGAGAGGACGTGAAGAGAGAGGGAGAGAGAGAGAGAGAGAGAGAGAGAGAGAGAGAGAGAGAGAGAGAGAGAAAGTGAGAGAGAGGGGGGGATAGAGAGACAAGGAGAGTGAAAGTTTAAACTAAAATACAAGCTCACTGCCATGACAACCATTTTGGCTGCCTTCTTCAGTGAAAATGTAGACGTGTGTAGTAGTGTGTGCACGCTCAAATGAACCCACACACAAACACAATCTGACCAGAAGTACCTAATCCGACGACATCTGCGTGGGGACAGAGTAGTATTGATGTGGCCTAATGAGTGGACATGATGTTACTGTAAACTAATACATATTGGGCCTTGTATTACAGGCTGAGACGTGGTTCAGCATATGTCTCATTGATCCTATAGTGGTGGAAGGTCTGAGGGGATGAGGGGGGCAGGGGGTGGGGGCAGTGGAGTGGCCAGGGGTCATTTCATATGCAGAGAGGAAAAGGGACCTCTGCATTCTCAGTTACTCTGGTCTGTGCACGCCAAAGCACACACGTATGTATGGATACACACACATAATCCCCCCACACTCCCAGACACACCCACCCACACACACAAATCCCTAACCCCCCCATCCCCCCTGCAGCTATCAATCAACTTTCCATCTTGTTTGGTGGCAGTAGACATCCCAAACACTCCCGTTAGTGGGCTGACCCCTGACCCAGGCCTCTAGGACCCGCCCCTCCCCTCCCTGTACCGCAGCACAGCTACAATCAGTTAGTAAAAACTGATCCACTCTACTGAGGCCTTTACCAGCCTTGATGTCATTACCAAAGGGCCTGTGTTAGTGCTGTTTAGATGAAGAAGCGTGTGAAATGGCCCGTAATTCTGCAGTGTGTATACTAGTGTGGCTGTGTCTGAGGGTGGGATGGTAAGTTTAGCCCTCAGATCATTGACAGTCAGGTCGGAAATCTAGAGAAACCTTTTATTGAGATAAGTGGTCCATAGAAAAGACGAGTTTGATATCATTATAATGTTGTGTGTGTGTGTGTGTGTGTGTGTGTGTGTATAAGGACTTTGTGACATCTACTGAAGTAAAGAGGGCTTTATAAATGCATTTGATTTGTGTGGGAATCCATGTGGTCCACGATGCTCTCTAGACGGGTACTTACTGGTGCCCTCGATGAGGAGCTCCTGTCCGTGACTACCCAGCAGGGTGCGAGAGAGGAAGGGGGCAAAGTCCACAAAGATCTCTCTCAGTAGGGGGGCAGCCTTATCCAGAGCATGCTCCAGCCTCTCTGAGATACTGAGGGGAAGACAGTCATATTCAAACACATGCACGTTACACGTTTACATCAATACGTCAGCGCCCGGCAAATATGTAGAATAGAATATTCAAATGCATAGAGGTGACTTTATAACTGAAATTGATCCACAAAGCAGCAGCTAAAACCACTACAGAATCCACAATATTGTCTTACATCACAACACAAATAGACAAAGAGAGAAAAATTAAGAATGTGTGTCTGTGTGCGTGTGTGAGAGAGAGAGAACTCTCGTGTTCAGGTGGTGTATGTAGTGACGTATCACCTCATACTGGGGGCTGTGTCCCGGGTCATTGGGGACAGCGTGGGGACAGATGGCAGGTTGGCGCTGGCTGATCCTGGTAGAAACCAGAGAGCCTCATTATTAGTCTGGGAGCAAGACAGGACAGTAGACACACATGAACAGAAGAGCACACACACACACACCTCCCTCATCCACCTCAATGCATTTCTACATAAAGAAAGGAGTGGAGTATAAATGTGGTTTCTGGAGATAATCCAGTGGTTCATTATTAGCATCATTATTAGCATCAGTATCATTATCAGTATCATTATTAGCATCAGTATCATTATCAGTATCATTATTAGTATCGGCATCATTATTAGTATCATTATCGTTATCAGTATCATTATTGGCATCATTATCAGTAGGATTATTAGTATCATTATTAGCATCATTATTAGTATCAGTATCACTACTAGTATCAGTATCGTTATGAGTATCATTATTAGTATAAGTATCATTATTAGTATCAGTATCATTATTAGTATCATTATTAGTATCATTATTAGCATTAGTATCATTATTAGTATCATTATTAGTGTCAGTATCATTATTAGCATCGGTATCATTATTAGTATCATTATTACTATCGGTATCTTTATTAGTATCATTATTAGCATCATTATCAGTATCATTATTAGTATCAGTATCATTATTAGCATCAGTATCATTATTAGTATCATTATTAGCATCAGTATCATTATTAGTATCATGATTAGTATCAGTATCATTATTAGTATCGGTCTCATTATTAGAATCATTATTAGCATCAGTATCATAATTAGCATCAGTAACAGCATTATTAGCATCAGTAACAGCATTATTAGCATCAGTAACAGCATTATTAGCATCAGTAACAGCATGATTAGCATCAGTATCAGCATGATTAGCATCAGTATCAGCATGATTTGCATCAGTATCATTATTAGTATCATTATTAGTATCAGTATTAATATCATTATTAGTATCAGTATCATTATTAGTATCAGTATGATTACTAGTATCAGTATCGTTATGAGTATCATTATTAGTATAAGTATCATTATTAGTATCAGTATCATTATTATATCATTATTAGTATCATTATTAGCATTAGTATCATTATTAGTATCAGTATCAGCATTATTAGTATCAGTATCAGCATTATTAGTATCAGTATCATTATAAGTATCAGTATTATTAGTATCATTACTAGTATCAGTATTATTAGTATCATTATCATTATTAGTACCAGTATCATTATTAGTATCAGTATCATTATCGGTATCATTATCATTATTAGTATAATTATTAGTATCAGTATCATTATTAGCATCATTATCAGTATCATTATTAGCATCAGTATCATTATCATTATTAGTATCGGTATCATTATCAGTATCATTATCATTATTAGTATAATTATTAGTATCAGTATCATTATTGGCATCATTATCAGTATCATTATTAGCATCAGTATCATTATCATTATTAGTATCGGTATCATTATTAGTATCATTATCATTACTGATATCATTATTAGTATCATTATTGGTATCATTATTAGCATCGGTATCATTATTAGTATCAGTATTAGCATTATTAGTATCATTATTAGCATCATTATCAGTATCATTATTAGCATCAGTATCATTATCAGTATCAGTATCATTATTAGTATCATTATTAGCATCAGTACCATTATTAGCATCAGTACCATTATTAGTATCAGTATCATTATCGGTATCATTATTAGCATCAGTATCATTATTTGAATCAGTATCATTATTAGTATCATTATTAGTATCAGTATCATTATTAGTATAATTATTATTATTGGTATCATTATTAGTATCATTATTAGCATCAGAATCAGCATTATTAGTATCAGTAACATCATTATTAGTATCATTATTAGCATCATTATCAGTATCATTATTAGCATCTGTATCATTATCGGTATCATTATTAGTATCAGTATCATTATTAGTATCGGTATCATTATGAGTATAATTATTAGTATCAGTAACATTATTAGCATCAGTATCAGTATCATTATTAGCATCAGTATCATTATTAGTATCATTATCATTATTAGTATCATTATTAGCATCAGTATCCTTATTAGTATCAGTATCCTTATTAGTATCAGTATCATTATTAGTATCAGTATCATTATTAGTATCAGTATCATTATCAGTATCAGTATCCTTATTAGTATCCTTATTAGTATCAGTATCATTATTAGTATCAGTATCATTATTAGTATCAGTATCATTATCAGTATCAGTATCATTATCAGTATCATTACTAGTCTGGTAGCAGGATATGACAATACATTGGCCCTCCTCCACGCCAATACATTACTGCACTGAAGGAAAGAGTGGCTCAATAAATCTGGTTTCAGAGGGTTTCCATTCTAATGTTCCAGAACGGGTGGATGTGTGTGTGTGTGGGATAAGTGTAGTGTAATTGTCTGGTGCTAGATAGTGGATGATGTAGAGCTGCCTCCGTACAGCTTCCTTCCACTTGGGCACAGATAATTTTGTTCATGTATGGCCTAATTAATGCTACATTCATCAGGGAATATTTATGCAGATTGTTTTTTACAAACCAGCATGGATATTAGCAGGGTTTTCCTTTTACACACCACTATGCATACAGGATTCGTTTGCCTTTTGAGCTGATATTGGACTGAACAATTTGAAAATGTTCCGGTAAATAGTGAAAATGATTTTATATAAAGTAAGCAAAAAAGTATACTGTTTTTAAATTAACACATTTGCTTTCATCGCTTTGGGCGCATATTCATGAAATGACTTCCAGGTGCTTTACGACACCGTCCTCGCGGCAGAGACACACGAGTCTATAACGTCTACAAAGCACAACGTTTGATTGATCTGGCAATAAATTCTATTTCACTGTCGCCCATAAATTCCATAATGCCCGGCAGAATACGTGGAGGCGAATCCTCTGGTGTTCGGTGGGCTTGTTTTCCCAGCCGTAAGGGAAGGTCTCAGAGCGGGGATAACTCTTAGGGAATGACAGGCTGTGGACTGGAATGTGTGTGTGTGGACACGGGGCCCCGTCTTTAAGCACCACTGTGTTGTGTGGCCCGCTGAGAGGCTCCCGGTGGACATGAAGTAGCTCCTTCAAACAGTGGAGGAGTAAATTAACTTCTCTCTATTAATCCTCCCACTGGCCCCCCTTAAACCCCCCCACACACACACACACACACTCTTGCTCTCTTCACCGCCTTTCACACACACTCCTCTCAAACTGCACACACACACTTACACAAACATTTCCCACCTAAAACACACACACACACACACACACAGAACATGAAAGGAAATGTCAATAGGTCTTCTTCCCAGTGTTTACCGACTGTCACCATGGACTAAAGGAGACCTACTCCACTCAATAGACAAGACTTCTACTTGAGTTGAAAGAAATTTGAGCACTTTCATTAAGCTGAGCCTGGTGCATAGAAAACAATGTGGACTTGATATAGTTTATACATTAATCTATGATTCTATAACTTATGCATAATTTATCATTCATATACACTGTATAATTCCTAGTTCTACGACACACAGCATATCACTCCTTTACCTAATGTCAACATGGCATCATCACATTTAAGCCAAACCTAAATAAATACCCCATTAAGACAGAATAAAAATCCGTATTAGGGCTGCAGTCAGAGTACTGTACTATATAGTGTCTGACAGTGATCCCTGATAACGCACTAATCCTGTAATAATGCTGCTCGGTCTGCCTGCTCTGCTGTGTTCCAGGCTAACTGGATTACACAGCGTGGAGGGAACATTCAGAAAGACACACTGAAATACTATACTACATTTTAGTAATCTAGCAGACGCTCTTATCCAGAGTGACTTACATGAGCAATGAGGGTTAAGTGCCTTGCTCAAGGGCACATCGGCAGATTTTTCACCTAGTTGGCTCGGGGATTACAGGCCACTAGGCTACCTGCCGCCTTATACTGAGGGACTGATCTATGGAACCTAGCATAGCAGTACTTCTAAGGCTTAAGGAGGCTGATTAGGGACTGCGGTATCAACACAGGTTTTAGGAAGAGGATAAGACGACTCTTTTACTGTCAGATAAGCTGCAAAACGCATCATAAGGTGACACTTTCTGTATTTTGAAAGTTCAATATCTTGAAAACTTCACTGCAGACAAGCAAAACATTCCAGTACTGTATCAACAGTGGTCTAATGAAGCAAATACCAAAAGACTGTTTTTTGACAGGTATTTTCCTTGGGCTTGGCTAGCTGGAATTCTTGGTGCTCTGACGTGCCGTCTCCGTAGCATGGTAACCTTACTGCTGGGACACCTAACATACCTCCTAATGTCTGGGACTCACCGGCTGCAGCCTCAGCGGTGGTGCTCTGAGAGGCATCGCCCGTGGAAACCACGGCAACGTTGTTGACTGGTGTCCCGGTAGCCGCCACGGCAGCGGTGGCTGATGGGATAGGAGTGGAGGAGCCTGGGGACGGAGCCCCGCCCACCTTCTTGGGCGCCACCCGAACGCTTCTGTAAAAGATGAGAGTAAATATGAAAATGTGTGTTGAATACTATTAAAACACACATTATAAAATGCATTCCTTGAGACATCTGACTAACTAAGGACATAAGAACAGAACTTTTGTCATTCTAGAATATAAACAATAGTGATGATGTCAGTTTAGTAGGCATACTGCATAGTGAGATGTGATTGATAAGACACAGGCTGCAGCATGCGAAAACAACAGTACAGGATCCCATTTAGACAGTAGAGTCATTAGAGGCCTATTTCCCTGACACAGAATATTCAGTAATGGCTGCATCCATCTTGCCTGAAATCGATTGGCTCCCTGCAACACTCACTCAGTAAGTCAGTAAACATTGTGATTTATTAGCGGAAAGTGCGCCCATCCACCATTACAAATAATATTAAATCTTCAATACATTGTTAGGGATGTGACCACGACAACATAACAAAATGTGTCAAATCTGGATTCTAGCTCGGAGACAAATGGAGCACACACGACAGAAAAGTAGGAATTCCTGATAAATAAATCTGATAAATCTGATGTATTTTGGTAATCAGCTGGAAGGAATAGATCATTCAAAGGTATCAGCAGATGAACCTCTCTCTTACACAATACAGCTCAAAGAAAAGAAGCTACCGCACATTGTTCTTGCTATGTATCCCATTTGTTTTGAGCCAACAGGACACAGCCTTTGTAGTGGTTTTACTCCTCTACTATTGTTTTAAACACATGGATAACAGACATGGTCATAGACCCACAGCAGAAGCTGTAGTAAACTACTTTACTCTTAGGATACCTTAGGTTACACTAGGGGTGGGCAACATGCGGCCCGCGGACAGGATCCGGCCCACAAGCCCATTCATTCGGTGTCCCGCTGGAGGTTTGGTTAGGGGGGGTTTTGGTTAAAAAGCACTCCAGGACACTCTTGAACGTCTACAAATAGATAGAAGGTACGTAGACATTATAATGACCCTATATGTTTACACTGTGTCCCTGTCCTCAAGGTCCCTACTGTACACTATGGTCCTGGTCTACCCCCATCCATAACACAGTGGTCTGGTGTAGGTTACAGATGATGTGGACGTCGATTAAGGCAGCCCCCCGCACCTCTCTGATTCAGAGGGGTTGTGTTAAACGCGGAAGACACATTTCAGTTGAATGCATTCAGTTGTACAACTGACGAGGTATCCCCCCTTTCCCTGACCAATGCTGTTTCACTATATCTCTACAGTATGGGTCCTAGTGTACTACCATACGTAACATATCAGTGGTCTGGTGTACTACTTGAGTCACAGGTTACTGGTACCAGTGTATCCCTCTCCCTAGGGGCCAGTGCTGTAGGAGACCTGGTGCTCTCCTATCAATAACATCCTTACAGGAAGAGAGCGGAAACAGCATCTGGATAAAGCTGTCAGTTTAAACTAGGCTTCCTGACAGGCCAGTGGCCCTATCAAAGTAGACCTGGGCCTTCTTATCAGTGCTGACACAGAGGGAGCATGGCCTAATCACTACCTACTGGTCAAACACACACACACACACACACAGAGAGAGACAAAGAGAGAGAAACACACACACACACACAGAAACGCACACAGAGAGGAGTATGTATACTGGGCTTCAGTAGCTCCGCAGACAGAAAGCTGGCGTTGGTATCAAAGCAGGGCCTGGATGATTTAAGACGGCAGATGACACACATTAGGCTGAAGGTACTTTGGATGTTAAACACTGACTGGTTCTGACCCCGCTGTGATCTATGCTGCAGGATGATACAGTCTGGCTGCAGAAATACCAGCAACGGTTTAGTCTACTGTCTTCACACACACACTGTTTAGTACATACAGGTAATGTTTTAGCTACTTCTGCTGAATGCACTTATGACACGTTCCTCTGGATAACAGTGTTTTGCCTAATTTCTCAAATGAAAACAATGTCTTCCACAATGATAGCTGTCTTATTTGGTGTTGTAGTCTTATTTCTAGAACAGGGTTACTGTCCATAATGTACATTGTAAATTCCTTCCAATCCATCATTGAACAGGAATCAACTTCTGCTGGCTATTTTCAAGCATATCACAGGTTTATTGCCAATATGGCCGCTCTATAATTGTGGTACTGTATAACCATCTGCAGTTCAAATGTTGAATCTGTGACATTAATATGACTTAAAAAGGGGCAGTTCACCCAAATTACATGGATTTCCTTACCCTGTAAGCATTCTATGGACAAGGTATGACAGCAATCCATACTTTGGTTAAGTTTCCTTGGCATTGTTTACACATGCACAACACTTTAGCATTTGTGGCACAAATCCCATTTATGTCATGGGACCGAGATTAGCATTTTTCGTGCATCATTTCCAAATAATTTATAAGTGACTTTGTTGGGCTTCACAATCAATTTGAGATACTTTCGGATGATTTGGCACCAAAAAATGGAATATTCGGTCCAATGACTTGGATTTGTGCCACAACGGTGCGGATAAAGTTTGGAATAACACAGTTTCATACATGCAACATCTAAAAGACCTGCATCACTACACAGAGCTCTGCCATTTCTACAAGGACCGATTTGTTTATGGAGCCTTCGCTAATGTTAATACGTGGCCCATATAGTGCAGAACGAAAGACGTGTATGGCGGGGGGGGGGAGATAACTTTCTCAAAACCAAGTGAAATCACACATTTAAAAAAGAGGACTCTTCTATAACATGCCCTTTACATTAAAAAAATAGACATTTTATTTGGTTGTAAAACGTAAACTTCTCCTTGGCACTTACTTAATGGCCCTACTTCTGAACAGTAAAGGACATAAGAAATAGGAATTAATACGCTAGCTAATTAGCCTCGGCTCACAGTCAAAAAACCCACCGCTGTTTCTCACTCACACTTTCAGCCTGTAAGCACATTCCTCGATTCAACTCTTTAGAATAGCACAGATTAATGAAATTGCTTGTGTTTAAAAGGCGGCGAGCCCGGTTATTGGTTAAAACCTCTAAATTATTCAGGCCCTGACAACCCGAAACCCAGAGCTTTGCTTCTCCCAGCTCCTCTCCTGGTCGTGGGTTTAACAGTAACAGCCAAGCACCTGCTCTGACGGCTGATTAATCGACAGGGGCGTGGGGCTCAACGATAAGTGTAGCTAATAACCTAACTGAATAATTTAAAGGCCTGAGTTGCTGGGGAACAGATGGAGAACCTAACACCGAACCCCAACCCTGTACCGACACACACACACACACACACACTCCTCCCCATGGGCTTGACATAGCCTGGCTTCTCTTACTCATGACCAGTGCAGAGAACCAGACCATGGTCTCTCCCTCCTGTCTCTCTCCCGCCGCTGTCGACACCTCTCTCCCTGGGTGCTTCACGTCAGCACCACCCCTGATACTAGGGACTACCGTCCAATCTAGTCAGTATCTGACCAGCCAGGTTTACTGCATAGGCCTTTCCCTTCTGGTATGACTAAGAGTAGACATATCTGGCACTGCCATTTCTGATGGCTAGAGTACAGAGTATGTTAATTATTTAATCATCCAACACATCACGCAATACTAGCTACACATGTTCACGTACCGTGTTTTCAAACTTGGTTCAAACGACAAAAAAACAACAAGCCATTAGACTCCACATGGGAATTGTTAAGTGGGATGAACTATATTTTGAATTCCCAAGTGGACGTTGAGGTTAGCATCAGATTCCCACCACAGACAAGCTTAACAGGACACATTGAAGTAAATATCCAGATGAATGCTAACTGCATGTCTCATACTGATGCCCCCTCCAGAGAGCCCCCCCCCCCCCCATTCTCCTGTTTATCCTTATGGCTTATTCATGTAAAGGGGATGAGGGTGGGGCCCCAGCGGCTGTCTGTCTGTCTGTGTCTCATGCAGTCTGGCTTTGATCTTCCTCCCTCTCGCTGCATGCGGCCCTGTGCATGTGAACATGTGAATCATGCCTCCTGTGTTCTTTATATCCCCCTAACAACAACCCCTTCCCAACCTCCAACGCTCTACCCGTGACTTTCGGTGACAGCGTCCGGTTGGACCTGGCCTTGGTGACATCAGTGATGAAAGACAGTAGTGTTTGGCCTGAGGACAGCAGAGGTGGAGAGAGGTGGTGAGAACGAAGGGAGAGATGGAGCACCCTCCATGTCTCTCCCAGTGTGACAGGGGATCACACTGAAGGTTCCTATTCAAGGAGGCCCACTGTCATCTATATGGTCTGACAAGTATCTCTGTCATGGCAGTATGCTGTTTGTTGATCACAGTATGTTCATGTGCCAATGAGAAAATAGCTATATTTGCACTCAATACATTTACTTTTAATTTCTTACCACAAAACATCACATTTTCAACATGGTCGGTCTTTGCTTTACAAAGGTTTGTGGCAAGTCCAACTTACAGAATTCAAAATGCCTTACTAACACAAATGTCAAACTAACACCCACATTTGCTGCTGTAACATGCCATGTAAATCACACTGCTATTCTTCCTCCCGTAGATGACTGTTTACCGGGGGTAGAGGGTTGGAGGTTGGGGGGCTCTGGTTAGCAGCAGCAAATACTTGTGGACATTCTGCCATAACAGGGGCATATCCCCGAGGGGAATGTATGTACGGCAGAATCTATCCGACCGGGCCTCCATCTCTCTGCCTAGTAAATAAATCAGAGTGATACTTCACCTCTGACCCCGGCCATTTTTATCTGGGAGATCCTGCTTTTTCCACGCTCGTAAATGTAAAACCCCGGGACCAGTTATTTGGATTGAGGAAGGCCGGTTTGTTCCCATGTTTTGGCGTAGGTGTCAGTCTGTCTGTCTACACAGGGTGTCTGTCTGCACCGCTGTCACTGAGACATGCAGGACTTTATGATGAACTACTGCTGTGTGTTTGAGCATGAGCTACCTGAGCAGAGCTGGGCAACTCCATGTTGCCCATAAATTGCCCTAATTGATGTGGTAACAATAACTAAAACGATAGCTTTATAATATTCATGTACACCACAGTTTAAAAATATAATTTAAAATACTATTACTAGTTTGATGGTTGTAACCATTAATTGTCCCATTAACAAACCACTCATTTCAGCAAACGTATTTTATTTCAAACTTCACATTTCTCTAGAAAAGGCTACTTATCATCATGAACGATATCAGCAAAATGCCTGCGAGAAGTGATCGGTGGGGTCAACAAAAAAATAGTTTATCGTCCCAGCTCCACCCGGAACCATTTGAGTGATCAGATTAATTTATTTCATAGAGAAGTCTCTTTCTCATTATTGTCAGAATCATATTCATTTGTTGTCTTAAAAGATGACTCAAATCTAAAATAAATACTATTTTAAATATTTCAAATACACTTACATTCTTAATTCTCGCTACACTCACATTAACATCTGCTAACCATGTGTATGTGACAAATAAAACATTTTTTATTTGATTTGATTTATGCAGTTTGGGTATGCTCTGATGGAATTTCCCTACAATCTGAGTGAAAATGAAAAGCTAGAAGTCTGCACTCTCACACAGACGGTAGAGATTAGAGTAGACCTGAGAGAGAGAGGAGCAGGGGAGAGCAGAGCCCAGACCTGAACACAGAGGGTAGAGAGTAGACCTGAGAGAGAGAGGAGCAGGGGAGAGCAGAGCCCAGACCTGAACACAGACGGTAGAGAGTAGACCTGAGAGAGAGAGGAGCAGGGGAGAGCAGAGCCCAGACCTGAACACAGAGGGTAGAGAGTAGACCTGAGAGAGAGAGGAGCAGGGGAGAGCAGAGCCCAGACCTGAACACAGACGGTAGAGAGTAGACCTGAGAGAAAGAGAAGCAGGGGAGAGCAGAGCCCAGACCTGAACACAGAGGGTAGAGAGTAGACCTGAGAGAGAGAGGAGCAGGGGAGAGCAGAGCCCAGACCTGAACACAGACGGTAGAGATTAGACCTGAGAGAGAGAGGAGCAGGGGAGAGCAGAGCCCAGACCTGAACACAGAGGGTAGAGAGTAGACCTGAGAGAGAGAGGAGCAGGGGAGAGCAGAGCCCAGACCTGAACACAGACGGTAGAGAGTAGACCTGAGAGAGAGAGGAGCAGGGGAGAGCAGAGCACAGACCTGAACACAGAGGGTAGAGAGTAGACCTGAGAGAGAGAGGAGCAGGGGAGAGCAGAGCCCAGACCTGAACACAGAGGGTAGAGAGTAGACCTGAGAGAGAGAGGAGCAGGGGAGAGCAGAGCCCAGACCTGAACACAGACGGTAGAGATTAGACCTGAGAGAGAGAGGAGCAGGGGAGAGCAGAGCCCAGACCTGAACACAGAGCACAGCCACACAGTAGAGAGCAGAAACCATCAAGATAACCAGGCATCTCCGAGCCAGAGGTTTCAGGGTCTGTGAGGGTAGGCGGATCCTGGTGGGAGATAAAGGTAGAAGACCAGAGGAGGGGTGTGCTGACCTGGGAACCCCAGCCCCCGGACCTTCATCTCTGGGTTAGAGGGGCCGGGAGCTGCCTGGGCTGGGGCCAGCTGGGGGTCTGACTGGGGCTCCCCGTGGCGAGGTAGAGCTGTTACTCTATGCTCTCCAGCTCTCCTCCTCTCCAACGCTAACGGCCCCGGGAGCCGCTCTAATCCCACCAGATATGAGGAGTGCCCAGAGTCCTGACAAAGCATTCCACAGATAAAGAGGCTGAGGATCACAGGGATGCCTCGGAATTCCCACCGATTGGAAGAGGAGGAGTGCGAGGGATGGATGGGGGGGTGATGGAGAAACGCTTTCCTTCTTCCTTGGCATGAGAACCTTGACTAGGTGTCTCTCTTCCTGTGGAGGGAGGGGGGGGGGGGGGGGTGTTCTCTCTCTATCCCTCTTGCTCTCCCTTTCCCCTCACGCTCTCTCCCTCTCCCTTTTTCTCTCTCCCCGCTTCCTTTGTGTCTGGTGTGCCCCAGGGACAATTCCCCCAAATACAAACCAGACCTCTCTCACTTAGAGATGTCTGTATAGTCTGTATAGGTACAGTACACCCACCCACACACAGCACCGCCTTGGGTTCCCACTAAGTCTCTGACCGCTCGCCCCCTCACTCCATAGGGGATCCATCTAGCCAGCTTCTCTTTCCCTTATTATAGTACCAGAGAGACAGACAGCCTAGCCCACGGTGCAGACAGAGAGAGAGAAAGACCGGGAGAGAGAGAGACGAAAAAGAGAAGCTATTAAATATCAGTGACAAGGTGAAAAGAAACAGCTTCCTGCTGGCTGCCACAGAGTCGTCTTTTAGATCACTCTCTCTCTTTCCCCTCTTATTCTCTCCCTTCCTCTGGCAGATGCCTCGATTGTTTTGATGCGTTTTCCTGAAGACAGGTACTTTGTAGCCCTGTTTATTTGTGTTGAGAAGCCACGTCGACAGGCAAACCAGAGAGCTACAGGGATGGGGTCGGGGGGTGGGGGGGGTGGGGAATACAAGAGTTTAAAAGGGGGTCTGTGATGGTAGTGGGGTTCTGATGTGATGCTTCCTCGCCTTCACTTAGTACATGTTCATGTTGGACCGTTTCAAGGTATGGAGGG
Organism: Oncorhynchus mykiss; assembly: GCF_057628025.1. Taxonomy (NCBI): domain Eukaryota; kingdom Metazoa; phylum Chordata; class Actinopteri; order Salmoniformes; family Salmonidae; genus Oncorhynchus; species Oncorhynchus mykiss. The sequence goes on from NC_143040.1 coordinate 20,426,388, forward strand.
GAGGGGTTAAGAGCTGTGAGGAGGTGAACCAGGTCAAGGGGTATTTAAAAAGTTAGCAGTCTTTGAGAGACTGAGCCCTGATTGTAAAACTCTGTGGCCCACGCACCTGTCAAAGGATCTGAACTGGTTGGGGTTGTTTCCCATAGCAGCTCCCAGGAAGGCCGGCGGCAGAAGACTGGGGTCCACCATGATGTCATCAGCAGGCGCCGAGACCAGGCTGCGCAGGATGTCCTTCACGTTCTTCCCGCCCCTGGCGTCCGCCGTGGGGTTGTCTCTGTGACCCCTGACCTCTGAGGAGAGGGTGGACAGAGCCTCGGACACGGCGTCGGGCCCCTGGGCGGTGGTGTCCGCCTCGCTGGGGGCCACGGAGCTATGGTCATCCCCGATGCCAGAGTCTCGGCGACGGAGGGACACACTGCTCTCCAGGTCAGGACCGCCAGAGACGGCATTACTGTCTGATGGGAGGAATCATTAAAGGAGGTTTATAAACGTTGAGAAAAACCTCAACCTGCTCATGAATGAGAATGAATGAAAATGAATGAGAATGAATGAATGAAAATGAATGAGAATCTACAACAGCACATCTAAGAGATTGTAAAGACTAATCAACACACCAGTACATTTCAAGACATTTGGAAATTCCATATATAAGTAATGTATAAGAGAGAGATTGACATGTTGAGGGATGGACACTTGGCTAGATGGAGCTCCTCTGCGTAGCCATATGGGTGACGTGTGTACCTGCGCTCCTGGCAGACTGGCTGCGCTGGGGGAGTTTCTTGTCGTTTTGGGGCTCCAGGATGTCTCGGTACTTGGACACCATGAGAACAGAGATGAAGTAAACCACGGCCAGGGCCAAGAACTGAGCCTGCTTACTGTCCTCCTTTACCCAAACACACACAACATGCAACACAGCTATAATACAGCACACCGCCAGTCTGTAATATGTTTGAGTATGTACAGATGTATGATCTTTATTTGATCACCCTGTTGCAGAAGAAATTTCCCGCAATACAGGATTTTTTTTACTTGTAGTGTATTTAAGGTTTTAATAAGGTTTCTGGAATATGTGTAATTTCCACTGTGAAATTTCAGACTAGATTTTATAAACACCTACAAAAATGTAATAATAATAGACATTTCCTGTTCCTGCAGGAACAGTTTCCTGCTGTAGCAAACTGGCTCAAATTAAGATCCTACATCTACACAGTATTTAAAAAAAATAAAATCATGGGGTCTTACAAAAAGACAGCAATAACAAGTTTTTGCAATGCATAGGTACTGCTATTTATTTGAAAAGTTGACTCGTTTCAACCTCAATCTTTATCAAAGTTTTGTAAACTCACGATATCTCTGAAGACCACGGCTCTGAGGCGGTTGATGTCCATTTCCTGTAGCAGACGGTCCATGTCTCTGATGGGAGACATCCCTCCTGTCACAACATCAACAGGGCTCTGCAGGTGTAGAACACACGCACACACAGACACGCACACAGACAGACACAGACACGCACAGACACACACATAATAATGTAAGCACCTATTGCTGGTTAATGATGAAAATACCATCATCAGTTTTTATACTCTACCCAGTGTCCGAAACTAGACTTCTCTGTAAGTCGAAGATATCACAAATGATAACCGACTGTCATGGAAGGTGTATGTGTTAGCAGAGGTTAACCTCAACGGCCCATTCCACCATCAGTAGAGTGTTGTAAATCAACCCATGGGAAGTGTATAGTTGGCCAGTCCAGAGACTCAGACCCTTAACATAATGGGTTTACCATAGAGCCACTCACTGCATTATGAATGAGACTTTACACACTGGTTTCAGGAAGAAAAACTGTTTTACTGGAAGTCACCATATCAAATGAAAAGGCCAACAATGACAAAGGGCCTTGTCTAGTGTAACAGAACAGAGGGCGAAGTAATGCAATAACATATCAGCTAATGCAATAACAACTCTCTGCTATTACATAGAGAGGACCACAAAGGGATGGCTTCCTGCAGGGGAAGTATTGGGATGCAACGCAAGACAAAGGACGACTTAGAGGGATGCTTACAATTCACTAAGTGCAGTGATCCTACTCAACTAATATACAGGAGGAGAAATGTCATCAATTATGGTGTTTCTCCATGTCTCCTAGGGAGATCGGGAAATGTAAAAACATTTTTTTGGGGGGGGAGGGGGTATTGCTAGAAAGTCAAGATTCCCGAAATGACAGAAAGAGGAGAGGGAGGGGGAGAAGTGTGTGTGGGGGGGTGAGTCTGTGACTCAGTGAGGAGGGATGATACTACTTGCCTGCGCGGGCATGGACTTGGCGGCTCCCATGAGGCTGTGCACGGCTTGCTGGCCGCGGGCGCTGTCCTGGCTGGGCTTGAAGTGAGACTGCTGCTGACATTCCAGACAGTTCCTCACAGCCATGGCACACACTGCAGAGGGAGAGATATTGGAGAGAGAGAAAGAGAATGAAAATAGGCTGTGTACACATATTTTGAAGATGTTATTGCAGGTGCAGCAAAATGCTTGTGTTTCTAGCTCTGACAGTGCAGTAATACCTAACAATACAAAACAATACACACAAATCCAAAAGGAAAGAAATGAAGGAATCTCAGAATGAGCCATGTCTGAGTCCGGAATAGAAATATATGATGGTGTGTATAGACATGAGTAGAGGTCGACCGATTAATTAGGGCCGATTTCAAGTTTTCATAACAAGTTTTCATAAAAAATATTTATTTTTTCAACTTTATTTAATCTTTATTTAACTAGGCAAGTCAGTTAAGAACACATTTATATTTTCAACGACGCCCTAGGAACGGTGGGTTAACTGCCTCGTTCAGGGGCAGAACGACAGATTTTTAAATTGTCAGCTCGGGGGATTCAATCTTGCAACCTTACAGTTAACTAGTCCAACGCTATAACCACCTGCCTCTCGTTGCACTCCACAAGGAGACTGCCTGTTACGCGAATGCAGTAAGCCAAGGTAAGTTGCTAGCTAGCATTAAACTTAACTTATAAAAAACAATCAATCATAATCACTAGTTAACTACACATGGTTGATGATATTACTAGTTTATCTAGCGTGTCCTGCGTTGCATATAATCGATGCAGTGCGTATCGTTGCTCCAATGTGTACCTAACCATAAACATCAAAGCCTTTCTTAAAATCAATACATAGAAGTATATATTTTTAAACCTGCATATAAATCCAGGTTAGCAGACAATATTTACCAGGTTTAATTGTGTCACTTCCATTGCGTTCATTGCACACAGAGTCAGTGTATATGCAACAGTTTGGGCCGCCTAATTTGCCAGAATTTTACGTAATTATGACATAACATTGAAGGTTGTGCAATGTAACAGGAATATTTAGACTTATGGATGCCACCCGTTAGATAAAATACGGAACTGTTCCGTATTTCACTGAAAGAATAAACGTCTTGTTTTTAAAATGATAGTTTCCGGATTCGACCATATTAATGACCAAAGGCTCGTATTTCTGTGTGTTATTATGTTATAACTAAGTCTATGATTTGATAGAGCAGTCTGACTGAGTGATGGTAGGCAGCAGCAGACTCGTAAGCATTCATTCAAACAGCACTTTTGTGCGTTTTGCCAGCAGCTCGTCGCTGTGCTTTAAGTGTTGCGCTGTTGATGACTTCAAGCCTATCAACTCCCGAGATTAGGCTGGTGTAAACAATGTGAAATGGCTAGCTAGTTAGAGGGGTGCGCGCTAATAGCGTTTCAAATGTCACTCGCTCTGAGACTTGGAGTGGTTGTTCCCTTTGTGGAGTGATGGGTAACGCTGCTTCGAGGGTGGCTGTTGTCGATGTGTTCCTGGTTCGAGCCCAAGTAGGAGTGAGGAGAGGGACGGAAGCTATACTGTTACACTGGCAATACTAAAGTGTCTATAAGAACATCCAATAGTCAAAGGTTACTTAAATACAAATGGTATAGAGAGAAATAGTCCTATAATTCCTATAATAACTACAACCTAAAACTTCTTACCTGGGAATATTGAAGACTCATGTTAAAAGTTTCATATTTTTTATTTATTTTACCTTTATTTAACTGGGCAAGTCAGTTAAGAACAAATTCTTATTTTCAATGACGGCCTAGGAACAGTGGGTTAACTGCCTGTTCAGGGGCAGAACGACAGATTTGTACCTTGTCAGCTCAGGGATTTGAACTTGCAACCTTCCGGTTACTAGTCCAACACTCTAACCACTAGGCTACCCTGCCGCCCCATATGTTCTCATGTTCTGAGCAAGGAACTGAAACGTTAGCTTTCTTACATGGCACATATTGCACTTTTATTTTCTTCTCCAACGCTTTGTTTTTGCATTATTTAAACCAAATTGAACATGTTTCATTATTTATTTGAGGATAAATTGATTTTTTTTTGATGTATTATATTAAGTTAAAATAAGTGTTCATTCAGTATTGTTGTAATTGTCATTATTACAAATAAATAAATAAATTGTCCGATTAATCGTTATCGGCTTTTTTTGGTCCTCCAATAATCGGTATCGGCGTTGAAAAATCATAATAGTCGACCTCTAGACGATGTGCAATATATGAATAGAAAAGGTGTGTACAGCAGTAATTAGATAGGATGAGCCTTGACTAGAATATACATGTGAAGTGAGTAAAACAGTATGTAAAACATTATTAAAGTGACCAGTGTTCAATGACTATGTACATAGGGCAGCAGTCTCTAAGGTGCAGGGTTGAGTACCGAGTGGTGCCGGCTAGTAACAGTGTCTAAGGTGTAGGGTAGAGTACCGGGTGGTAGCCAGCTAGTAACAGTGTCTAAGGTGCAGGGTTGAGTACCGAGTGGTAGCCGGCTAGTAACAGTGTCTAAGTTCAGGGCAGGGTACTGGACGGTGGTCAGCTAGTAACAGTGTCTAAGTTCAGGGCAGGGTACTGGACGGTGGTCAGCTAGCAGTGACTATTTAATAGTCTGATGGCCTGGAGATAGAAGTTATTTTTTCAGTCTCTTGGTCCCAGCTTTGATGAACTTGTACTGTAACTGCCTTCTAGATGGTAGCGGGGTGAACAGACCGTGGCTGAGGTGCTTGATAATCTTCTTGTCCTTGCTTTCACACTGGGTGCTGAAGATATCCAAGAGGAAGACACACTTCCCCTGGTGAAGAATTGGGCTGGAGAGCACTGTGACTGTGGACAATGCAGTTGCCGTACCAGGCGGTGATAAAGCCTGACAGCATGCTCTCAATGGTGCATCACTACATGTGGGTCTTGCCTGTGAAACAAACTACATCACAGAACATGAGGTAAAATATCCACTGTTTGATAACTTCAGGTAGGTTTCTGGCTCCTGCCACTGCAAGGGGGCATTTTTTACATTTTTAATATGATATATTGCGGTGCTATATTCCGAGCACGCTTTCTATTTTGCTTTCTATCTTTCTTTTATCCCCTCCCTCGTTTCTGACAAATGTAAACTCTGAACCGTCTAGATTAGAGGTGGAAGGAAGTATTTCATCTGGAATGGTCTGGAGTTTTACATTAAGGCCTTCAAGAGAGGCAGTGTGCGTGTTTGTGTGTGTGCCTGTGTGTGTGTGTGTGCCTGTGTGTGTGTGTGTGCGTGTGTGTAAGTTCCCCCTTGAAACCTTGTTACAGTCTACCCAAATCAGATAACTGCACCAGCAACAGGGAAAGAATGCCTCATCAAAAATGAATCTCATAACGGGAGATCTCTAAAAGCAGGCATGTGCTACGACAGCATCACTCTCTCCACCGAGCTCCCCACCAATGAGAATGGCCGTTGGGATAAACCCAGAGAAAAAGAACGCGACTGGATATCAGCTGAACAAGGTGGCGTACAGGGCGACCATTTTGTTTACGAGCTAGTTTGTAAGGAGTATTTAAAAGCACAAATGGATACCGGAGCACGGCCCATTACCCAAATGGAGCAGATGGTTTAAATCACCATGCATAGTCTTACTGTACTAGGGAGCTGAGGGGTGGGTTGGAGGTTGGATAAGGTGGTTGGTGTAATGTAGTGCCTGAATAAAATGAATAATGTAAAGCATTTGAAGTATATTTTATTCAGCTAGCAGAGCAGGGGTCTAGCCGTGTCTCGGAGCTGTCACAGGGTTACTTTAATAGACTGGAACATGAGGCAGAGAACGAGAGAGAGAGAGAGGCAGGCCTAGGGCTACAGCCAGGGCCATTACGGGGGAAAATCGCCTAATCATAGGCGGCCATTTTAGAGTGTTGCAGCGCAGAGGGGTTATAATAACAAGTTAAGAGAGGGCTGCTACGAGCCAAGAGAGAGAGAGAGAGAAAGAGCGAGGCTATATACGGAGAGCTTTGGCAGCTCAGGCTGCTATTAGAGTTTACTGCAGTCTGATATAGAGGGGGATCGATAAAAAGAGGTGAATGAGGAGGAAAGGGGTGAGAAAAGGAGGAAGTGAATGAAGGAGGAAGTGAAGAGATGAGGAAAAGAGGGAAACAAGAAGAGAGGACATGTAAAGAACAGAACAGGAAGAGAAGATGGGAAATGGGGAGAGGAGATGTGAAGAGATGGAAAAGACCAGAAGGGATGGAGGAGGAGAGAGAGGCAGAGAGGTTCTTCCATACGTACCCAGACGGAGGCTCTGTCTGAGGATACCGCCAGAGGACATGTTCTTCTCAGCCTCGATCTCGGTGAAATTGAGGGAGGAGGCGAAGATCAGAACATCCACCAGGTTGATGAGGCGCTGCAGGAAGGTGACCGAGGCCTCCACCGACAGACCCTGAGACGGCTCAATGTTCTCCAGATCATGCTGAGGAGAAGAGGGACAAACACCACCATCACTAGCATCATTACTGTCAAATCCAAACTAAATTATGACATGTAGCTATTAGTCAACTTAGGGACCCTGTTTGGTAAGAAAGGGAAATGGTTCAACGTCTGCTGAGCAACATCATCTTGTCAATTCAATATCCAAATCTGTCCATTTCAGATTTCAATCAGATTAAATCCTCATTGAATTCAAACCGGTCTTTGAATCTAATTATGATGGAATTGACCCCTGCTGTAGCCACAGCCACCAGTCCACACTGGACATCGTTTCCAATGTAAATGGTAAAGGGAGAGGTATGGAGGGGAAACAGACAGAGGACCACAGGTCCATCAGGGTTTATGTTATACTGGAGTGCTACTGTCACTGGGGTCAGACAGTACAAAAACACACTAACCATGTTAGCACTGGCCAACTGTAGTCTAATGTGATTGGAGAAAGGTCAACGGAGATGGATGGGCAGGGATAACCCCCGGTGGGTGGGTGGGTACGGACGGACGGACAGACGGACAGACGGACAGACGGACAGACGGACAGACGGACAGACGGACAGACGGACAGACGGACAGACGGACAGACAGAGGCAGAGAGAAAGACGCAGAGAGAAAGACGCAGAGAGACAGACGCAGAGAGACAGACGCAGAGAGACAGACGCAGAGAGACAGAGGCAGAGACAGAAGCAGAGAGACAGACATACAGACAGACAGAGAGACAGAAACAGACAGACAGACAACAGAACTATACACCAGACCGACACAACAGACCGACACAACAGACCGACACAACAGAGTGTCTCTCACTGAGGAGGATGTGGCAGCAGAAAGCAGGGGCAGGATGCCTCCACAGGCCATGATGAGGTTGTCCACCACCTGAGAGATGAGGTGCACTGTGTTGTGGACAAACACCACATTCTCACTGCTGTTCACAAAGTCCATCACCGTCTTAGTGGAGTGACTGGGAGAGAGGAGACGGGCACAAATTACACAGAGGTACATAGAAGCTAAACATTATAACCACTGAATCAATGTACAACACAATCAATTCCTTCAGCGCCTTCAGAATGTATTCATACCTCTTGACATATTCCACATTTTGTTGTGTTACAGCCTGAAGTCAAAACTGACTCAATATTTTTTCCCCCTCACCCATCTAAACACAATATCCTATATAGACAAATATCCTATATAGACAGACTAATTTATTGAGAATGAAACACAGAAATATCGCATTTACATAAGTATTCACACTCGTTTACACTTTGTAGAAGCACCTTTTGGCAGCGTTTACAGCTGTGAGTCTTTCTGGGTAAGTCTCGAAGAGCTTTGCACACCTGGATTGTACAACATTTGCCCATGATTCTTTCAAAAACTCTTCAAGGTCATGCCTCCCGGGTGGCGCAGTGGTTAAGGGCGCTGTACTGCAGCGCCAGCTGCGCCATCAGAGGCCCTGGGTTCACCCAGGCTCTGTCGTAACCGGCCGCGACCGGGAGGTCCGTGGGGCGACGCACAATTGGCCTAGCGTCGTCCGGGTTAGGGAGGGATTGGTCGGTAGGGATCTCCTTGTCTCATCGCGCACCAGCGACTCCTGTGGCGGGCCGGGCGCAGTGCGCGCTAGCCAAGGTGGCCAGGTGCACGGTGTAGCCTCCGACACATTGGTGCGGCTGGCTTCCGGGTTGGATGCGTGCTGTGTTAAGAAGCAGTACGGCTGGTTGGGTTGTGTATCGGAGGACGCATGACATTCAGCCTTCGTCTCTCCCGAGCCCGTACGGGAGTTGTAGCAATGAGACAAGATAGTAGCTATATACAACAATTGGATACCACGAAATTGGGGAGAAAAAGGAGTAAAATAAAAAAATAAAAAAAATAAAATAAAAAAACAACTCTTCAAGCTCTGTCAAGTTGGTTGTTGAACATGGCTAGACAACCATTTGCAGGTCTTGCCATAGATTTAAGTCAAAAGATTTAAGTCAAACCTGTGTCTCGGCCACTCAAGAACATTCAATGTCGTCTTGGTAAGCAACTCCCGTGTAGATTTGGCCTTGTGTTTTTAGGTTATTGTCCTGCTGAAAGGTGAATTCATCTCCCAGTGTCTGGTGAACAGCAGACAACCATGTCTTCCTCTAGGACTTTGCCTGTGTTAAGCTCCATTCCATTCAGTTTATTTTTACCCTGACTCAAAAAACTTCTTAAACACTATTATTGCACACAGAGTGAGTCCATGCAATTTATTTAGCGATTTATTAAGCACATTTACACTTCAGGTCTTATTTAGACTTGCCATAACCAAGGGGTTGAATACCCATTGACTCAAGACGTTTCAGCTTTTCATTATTTATTCATTTGTTTAAAAAATAAATCCAGTTTGACATTATGGGATATTGTGTGTAGACCAGTGACACAAAATCTACATTTTAAATTCAGGCTGTAACACAACACAATGTGGAAAAAGTCAAGGGGTGTGAATACTTTGAAGGCTCTGTATATATTCTGTTTAAACCTCAGAGTTTTTTTCAACCCTTATTTTACATGCTGACTGAAAGCACATTCTCATTTACAGCAACAACCCGGAGATCCAGTTTGCAGGATAGACCATTTTTTGTTGTAAGTTAGTGAGTTGGAAAGTCGCCTGTCCGGCAACCATTCTAGTGTTAGAAATCAGATCAAAATGCTACGCAATTCTCCATGTATTTCAACCAATTCCCCTCCTTTACCTCCTCCACATCTGCACGTCAGTCTCAATGGAGAAGAGCAGGTCTGTGAGCAGGCGCTGGTGCATGTGAGACCAACGGAACTCTGGAATACGGAACATGGTGGAGCGAGCGGAGGAGCTGCTCTCGTTGGCCTGGCCTCCTGAGGCACCGGCTGCGTCGCCCTGAGGAACTTCCTGTGGTACAGCACTCAGGACAGTTAGCAGCAGCATTAGCCATATATATATATATATATATATATATATATATGTATGGCTAATTCTAAAGCCAAAGCTAATCCTGTTTATATTTATATGGCTAAAGCCAAAGCTAATCCTGTTTGTTTGTTTGTTTGTATGTATGTATGTATGTATGTATGTATGTATGTATGTACAGTGGGGCAAAAAAGTATTTAGTCAGCCACCAATTGTGCAAGTTCTCCCACTTAAAAAGATGAGAGGCCTGTAATTTTCATCATAGGTACACCAACTATGACAGACAAAAGGAGAAGAAAAAAAATCCAGAAAATCACATTGTAGGATTTTTAATGAATTTATTTGCAAATTATGGTGGAAAATAAGTATTTAGTCAGTAACAAAAGTTTCTCAATACTTTGTTATATACCCTTTGTTGGCAATGACAGAGGTCAAACGTTTTCTGTAAGTCTTCACAAGGTTTTCACACACTGTTGCAGGTATTTTGGCCCATTCCTCCATGCAGATCTCCTCTAGAGCAGTGATGTTTTGGGGCTGTTGCTGGGAAACACGGACTTTCAACTCCCTCTAAAGATTTTCTATGGGGTTGAGATCTGGAGACTGGCTAGGCCAATCCAGGACCTTGACCACTCCTTCGTTGCCCGGGCGGTGTGTTTGGGATCATTGTCATGCTGAAAGACCCAGCCACGTTTCATCTTCAATGCCCTTGCTGATGGAAGGAGGTTTTCACTCAAAATCTCACGATACATGGCCCCGTTCATTCTTTCCTTTACACGGATCAGTCGTCCTGGTCCCTTTGCAGAAAAACAGCCCCAAAGCATGATGTTTCCACCCCCATGCTTCACAGTAGGAATGGTGTTCTTTGGATGCAACTCAGCATTCTTTTTGGTAAAAACTCAACTCGTTGTGTTTGGAGGACAAAGTTATATTTTGGTTTCATCTGACCATATGACATTCTCCCAATCTTCTTCTGGATCATCCAAATGCTCTCTAGCAAACTTCAGACGGGCCTGGACATGTACTGGCTTAAGTAGGGCGACACGTCTGGCACTGCAGGATTTCCCTGGCGGTGTAGTGTGTTACTGATGGTAGGCTTTGTTACTTTGGTCCCAGCTCTCTGCAGGTCATTCACTAGGTCCCCCCGTGTGGTTCTGGGATTTTTGCTCACCGTTCTTGTGATCATTTTGACCCCACGGGGTGAGATCTTGCGTGGAGCCCCAGATCGAGGGAGATTATCAGTGGTCTTGTATGTCTTCCATTTCCTAATAATTGCTCCCACAGTTGATTTCTTCAAACCAAGCTGCTTACCTATTGCAGATTCAGTCTTCCCAGCTTGGTGCAGGTCTACAATTTTGTTTCTGGTGTCCTTTGACAGCTCTTTGGTCTTGGCCATAGTGGAG